>NC_143040.1:76041749-76339249 GCF_057628025.1 Oncorhynchus mykiss
GTCTAACCAGACACCTAGGTATTTGTAGTTGTCCACGTATTCTAAGTCAGAGCCGTCCAGGGTAGTGATGCTGGACGGGCGAACAGGTGCGGGCAGTGGTCGGTTGAATAGCATGCATTTAGTTTTACTTGTGTTTAAGAGCAGTTGGAGGCCACGGAAGGAGAGATGTATGGCATTGAAGCTCGTCTGGAGGTTAGTTAACACAGTGTCCAAAGAGGGGCCAGAGGTATACAGAATGGTGTCGTCTGCGTAGAGGTGTATCAGAGAATCACCAGCAGCAATAGCAACATCATTGATGTATACAGAGAAGAGCGTTGGCCCGAGGATTGAACCCTGTGGCACCCCCATAGAGACTGCCAGAGGTCCGGACAACAGGCCCTCCGATTTAACACACTGAACTCTATCAGAGAAGTAGTTGGTAAACCAGGCGAAGCAGTCATTTGAGAAACCAAGGCTGTCGAGTCTGCCGATGAGGATGTGGTGATTGACAGAGTCAAAAGCCTTGGCCAGGTCGAGGAATACGGCTGCACAGTAATGTCTCTTATCGATGGCGGTTATGATGTCGTTTAGGACCTTGAGCGTGGCTGAGGTGCACCCATGACCAGCTCTGAAACCAGATTGCATAGCTGAGAAGGTACGGTGGGATTCGAAATGGTCGGTAATCTGTTTGTTAACTTGGCTTTCGAAAGACCTTAGAAAGACAGGTTAGGATAGATATAGGTCTGTAGCAGCTTGGGTCTAGAGTGTCACCCCCTTTGAAGAGGGTGATGACCACGGCAGCTTTCCATTCTTTGGGAATCTCAGACGATCCGAAAGAGAGGTTGAAGTTTTTAAGAACGTGAATTTAGGATAGCCTGAACATGTGAAAGTTGGTTTAGTGTCTCTAGCTTGAACGGCTGTTTGTGAGTAATTTTATGAAAATGAAAGAAAATTTATATAATTATAATTTATAAAAGTTTTAGAACATTTTAAGTTAAGATTGAACAGTTCAAGAGTTGCTGTTGGTGAGTTATTTTATGCTAATTTAAGCTTATTTAAATTCTTAATAATTTTGATCAATTTGCATTAAATTACTCACCAACATTAAACAGGAGCATGTTTTACCATTCAAGTCTATGGACCTTTTTCCCATTGAATTGCATTGGAAGCGCATTTTAAATATTGTCATAGTTAAAAAGTATACATTTCATGAAAACTATTTAGTCAAGCAATCTACTTTTTCTAAATGTTGTTTCTTTACAGCCCTTATTTTAAAAGGGATAAAAATATATATATGTATATATATATATATATTTATATCACATTTAAATACGTATTCAGACCCTTTACTTAGTACTTTGTTGAAGCATCTTTGGAAGAGATTACAGCCTTGAATCTTCTTGGGTATCAAGCTACATGCTTAGCACATTCTCATTCTCATTCTTCTCTGCAGATCCTCTAAAGCTCTGTCAGGTTGGATGGGGAGTGTCACTGCACAACTATTTTCAGGTCTCTCTAGAAATGTTCTATCATGTTCAAGTCCCGGCTCTGGCTGGGTCACTCAAGGACATTCAGAGACTTGTCCCGAAGCCACTCCTGTGTTGTCTTGGCTGTGTGTTTAGGATCGTTGTCCCGTTAGAATGTGAACCTTTGCCCCAGTCTGAGGTCCTGAGCGCTCTGGAGCAGGTTTTGATCAAGGATCTGTACTTTGCTCCATTCATCTTTACCTCGGTCCTGACTAGTCTCCCAGTCCCCGTAGCTGAAAAACATCCCCCTAGCATGATGCTGCCGCCCCCATGCTTCACCAAGGGATGGTGCCAGGTTTCCTCCAGACGTGACGCTTGGCATTCAGGCCAAAGTGTTCAATCTTGATTTCATCAGACCAGAGAGTCTTGTTTCTCATGGTCTTAGAGTATTTAGGTACCTTTTAGTAAACTCCAAGCGGGCTGTCATGTGCCTTTTACTGAGGATTGTCTTCCGTTTGGCCATTCTACCATAAGGCCTGATTGGTGGAGTGCTGCAGAGATGGTTGTCCTTCTGGAAGGTTCTCCGATCTCCACAAAGGAACCCTAGAGCTCTGTCAGATCGACCATCGGCTTCTTGGTCACCTCCCTTCTCCCCGGATGGCTCAGTTTGGCTAGGCGGCCAGCTCTAGGAAGAGTCTTGGTGGTTCCAAACTTCTTCTATTTAAGAATGATGAAGGCCACTGTGTTCTTGGGGACCTTCAATGCTGCAGAAACGTTTTGGTACCCTTCCCCAGATCTGTGCCTCGGCACAAGCCTGTCTCGGAGCTCTACGGACAAATCCTTCAACCTCATTGCTTTTTTTTTTTATCTGACATGCACTGTCAACTGTGGGACCTTATATAGACAGGTGTGTGCCTTTCCAAATAACTCCAATCTCCAATCAAGTTGTAGAAACATCTCAAGGATGATCAATGCTCAATTTCGAATCTCATAGCAAAAGCTCTGAATATCTATGTACATTTTTATTTTGTTATATAAATTTTACAAAAAAATCTAAAAACATGTTTTCACTTTGTCATTATGGGATATTGTGTGTAGATTGATGAGGATTTTTATGAGGAATTTAATCAGTTTTAGAATAAGGCTGTAACAAAACAAAATGTGGAAAAAGTCCAGGGGTTTGAATACTTTACGAATGCACTGTAAGTTGGGGCAGTCTGGACATTTGGACGTTGGTTTAATATTAAAAACCCCTAAAGTCGATTTCCATGGCCCAGCTGAAATCGAATTCAGCATAATAAAAATATCCCCATCACCATTTCACCATATCCCCAATTGGTTAGTTTAGTCTTGAGAGATCTGCAGTGAAATGTGACAGAGCTAGTTTGTCAGACCATGAGAAATCCAGAAAATCGGTCTTCTCACAGAATCGTCTGTAGTGTCCGAACAAGCTATTACTATTAACTAGTAAGGAAAGATGTGACTTTCACGAACATGACGGTGTTTTCCGTTTTGCTCTAGGACCTCCACAAGAGTCTTGGGACTCATCTGCCAACTTTTGTCTGTAGCGTCTGAACAGGGTTAAACTCTAAGAGAATTAGAACCCCTCTGTACAGGTGAGACTCTCAAACACGTACATGTCAGTTGTTTTGCTTTAGGACGCCCACAGGCCTCACAAGACTCGTCTGAAGGTCCCCCGGTACCAGTTAAAAAAACAAATGGAAGTATGTATGGAGATTTTTAAGCACCAAAAACAACCTGTGTTTCCATGTAGTAAATCTGTTCTTCAATGCGTTTGTATGGGCTAACGGCATTTTTTTTTTTTCATCAAATATATATTTATATATATATTTTTTTAATACTTCAAGCGGTCTTAAAATTCCAAATCAAATATCAAAATGATCCCTGGTATGACCTTGTTAAAACACATGGTACTTTTTCTTTTGTTTTGCATTTTCATTCATCTGTGAGTGACGCACCACAGCAGACTGCAGTAAAGATCTGATTGAAGTGTCTCGTCTGTCAGTGCGGTGGATCGGCTTTGTCTGAGCTCCTCTCTGGCTTCTTTGATTTCAGCCCCATGTTGTTTTTTAATCACTGGGTTCCACATTGCATCACTTCCCCTCCCAGAAAGACAGACATACGCATGTCACTCAGGTGTCATTACTCCTGCAGCTTGGACTGGAAACTCTCACAATACGGGGAAGGAATAGGCGCAACTCTCCCTCACAATAATTTACTTTATTTAACTATATATTATAACCATGATTTGTGCCATTTTTCTTTACTAATGCACATAGTTGTTTTTGCACCACATTTCATGTTGGTTGAGCCCCTCTTCTAGGGAACTCTCACAGCACCATATCCTTCAGCACAGGAAATTGACTGATTTCAATCAAGCTAACATACTAAACAAAAAAACATAAGGAAATCAGTCAGTTAATCTATGGATTTCACATGACTGGGAATACAGATATTAAATAAAGGATTCATCCGTGAAGAGCACACTTCTCCAGCGTGTCAGTGGCAATCAAAGATGAGCATTTGCACGCTGAAGTCGGGTTACGTCGTTGAAAATGCAGTCAGGCCAAAATCCTGGTGAGGCCAACAAGCACACAGATGAGCTTCCCTGAGACGCTTTCTGAAAGTTTGTGCAGAAATTCTTTGTTTGTGCAAACCCACAGTTTCATCAGTTGTCCTGGTGGTTGGTCTCAGCCGATCCCGCAGATGAAGAAGCTGGATGTGGAGGTCCTGGGCTGGCGTGGTTACACGTGGTCTGCGGATGTGAGGCTGGTGGACGTTAATTACTTGTTTATGTGCTGCTGTAAGGTTTGTTGTTAATGTTACATTTCTAACTTTACCGTTTATACTTTTTAATTACCGTTTAATATTTGTTTTTTTTCCCTCGCTCGATTTCTTTCCTTCAACTTTTTCACCCTGCGTAAATCAGCTAGAAAGATGTGTCGGCATCAATTAATTGTCTCTGGCCCCCTCCCAGTTAGGGGAGTGATGAGCTCTACAGCAGTCTCACAACTCAATCGCTGGTTGAAAACTGTTTTCTCCCCTCCCAAAAGATAGAATTTGTAGGAATTTGTGGGAATCACCCACAAACAGGACCAAGCCTGGCCTGCTGAGGAGTGACAGACTCCATCCTAGCTGGAGGGGTGCTCTCATCTTATCAATGAACATAGACAGGGCTCTAACTACCCTAGCTCCAAAATGAGATAGGGTGCAGGCCAGGAGTCTGCCACTAACACAGTCAGTGTAGTCAGTTCAGCTATCACCATTGAGACCGTGTCTGTGCATCTAAGTTGGGAAAAACTAAACACGGCGGTGTTCGCCTTAGCAATCTCACTGGGATAAATACATCCATTCCTGTCATTATTGAAAGAGATTGAGATATCTCACATCTCAAAATAGGGCAATTTAATGTTAGATCTCTCACTTTCAAGGCAGTTATAGTCAAAGAACTAATCACTGATCATAATATTGATGTGATTGACCTGATTGAAACATGGCTTAAGCCTGATGAATTTACTGTGTTAAATGAGGACTCTCCTCCTCTCCTCCTGGTTACACTAGTGACCATGTCCCCCGCGGATCCCGCAAAGGTGGCGGTGTTGCTAACATTTATGATAGCGAATTTCAATTTACAAAAAAATTACTGCGTTTTCATCTTTTGAGCTTCTAGTCATTCAAAATTCAAAAGGCACTCGCACATCTGAGCAAACATTTTGCAGGTGCAGGGCAACAGTTGAACAAGATGAATGGAAAAGGAAACAGAACACTGCTCTTGATTCACTGATCTTTAATAAGCTTACGTATCGGCCTCACGGCCTTCATCAGAGCTTTTTATGATTTTTTAAAAATTAGCACCCTTATTTAGACCTAGCCCCACCCACATCTGTTCCACGCATCGAAAGGGGTTGGAGGCGAAGGAAAAACAAATAAGTGCTACCAAATATAACAATATGAATTTCATAAATATTAGAATAAAGTGTGCAAGTAAGACGTATTAAACACATCTGTAAAACCACAATGAGGACATAGCAAGTTTTTATTAATCATTGGGTACATTGTACGAAAAACATCAGAGAAATCTTAAGTAGGGACATAATTCATGTTCAAATTCACAACATAACATACATAGGCATTTCATCATTAAGTCCTTTAGGAAATAATGTCTGGAGGGTGAAATCCAAAAAACAATATATTTGACTCAGATTTCACCTCCCCTGTCAGATATTTTAACTTTCTCTATGGCACAAAATCTAAAGCTTCTAGTCATGAAATCTATGTAGCCTACTCAATCACTTTTTATAGCTACTGTTTACAGGCCTCCTGGGCCATATACAGCGTTCCTCACTGAGTTCCCTGAATTCCTATCGGACCATGTAGCCATGGCAGATAATTTTCTAATTTTTGGTGACTTTAATATTAATATTCACATGGAAAAGTCCACAGACCCACTCCAAAAGACTCCACATCATCGACTCAGTGGGTTTTGTCCAACATGTCTCCGGACCTACTCACTGCCACAGTCATACTCTGGACCTAGTTTTGTCCCATGGAATAAATATTGTGGATCTTAATGTTTTTCCTCATAATCCTGGTCTATCGGACCACCATTTTATTATGTTTGCAATGGCAACAAATAATCTGCTCAGACCCCAACCAAGGATCATGCTATAAATTATTGGACAACCCAAAGATTCCTACACGCCCTTCCAGATTCCCTCCACCTACCCAAGGACGTCAGAGTAAAAACATTGGTTAACCACCTAACTGAGGAACTAAATTTAACCTTGCGCAATACCCTAGATGCAGTTGCACCCCTAAAAACTAAAAACATTTGTCATAAGAAACTAGCTTCCTGGTATTCAGAAAATACCCGAGCTCTGAAGCAAGCTTCCAGGAAATTGGAACGGAAATGGCGCCACAGCAAACTGGAAGTCTTCCAACTAGCTTGGAAAGACAGTACCGTGCTGTATCGAAGAGCCCTCACTGATGCTCGATCATTCTATTTTTATAACTTAATTATACATTTTTATAACTTAATTGAGGAGAATAAGAACAATCCCAAAAGTATTATTGATACTGTCACAAAGCTACCTAAAAAGAGAGGATGGCTTTCACTTCAGCAGTGATAAATTCATGAACCTCTTTGACGAAAAGATCATGATCATTAGAAAGCTGAATACGGACTCCTCTTTAAATCTGTATATTTCTCCAAATCTCAGTTGTCCTGAGTCTACACGACACTGCCAGAACCTAGAATCAAGGGAGACCCTCAAGTTTTTTAATCCTATATCTCTTGACACATTCATGAAATAGTAATGGCCTCTAAACCTTCAAGCGGCATACTGGACCCTATTCCAACTAAACTACTGAAAGAGCTGCTTCCTGTGCTTGGCCCTCCTATGTTGAACATAGTAAATGGCTCCCTATCAACCGGATGTGTACCAAACTCACTAAAAGTGGCAGCAATTAAGCCTCTCTTGAAAAAGCCAAACCTTGACCCAGAAAACATTAAAAAACTATCGGCCTATTTCGAATCTCTCATTCCTCTCCAAAAAGCTGTTGCGCAGAAACTCGCTGCCTTCCTGAAGACAAACAATGTATATGAAATGCTTCAGTCTGGTTTTAGACCCCATCATAGCACTGAGACTGCACGCGTGAAGGTGGTAATTTACATTTTAATGGCGTCAGACCAAGGCTCTGCATCTGTCCTCATGCTCCTAGACCTTCATGCTGCTTTTGACACCATCGATCACCACATCCTTTTGGAGAGATTGGAAAACCAAATTGGTCTACACAGACAAGTTCTGGCCTGGTTTAGATCTTATCTGTCGGAAAAATATCACTTTGTCTCTGTGGATGGTTTGTCCCATGACAAATCAGTTCCTCAAGGTTCCGTTTTAGGACCACTATTGTTTTCACTATACATTTTACCACTTGTTGATGTCATTCGGAAACATAATTTTAACTTTCACTGCTATGCGGACGACACACAGCTGTACATTTCAATGAAACATGGTGAAGCCCCGAAATTGCCCTCCCTGGATGCCTGTGTTTCAGACATAAGGAAGTGGAGGCAGCACATTTTTACTTTTAAACTCGGACAAAACAGAGATGATAGTTCTTGGTTCCAAGAAACAAAGATATCTTCAAATCAAATCAAATCAAATGATATTATATTAGTCACATGCGCCGAATACAACAGGTACAGTGAAAGGCTTACTTACGAGCCCCTAAACAGCAATACAGTTTGAAAAAATACAGATAAGAATAAGAATCAAAAGTAACAAGTAATTCATTAATTAAAGAGCAGCTGTAAAATAACAGTAGCGAGACTATATACAGGGAGCTACCGGTACAGAGTCAATGTGCCAGGGCACCGGTTAGTTGAGGTAATATGTACAGTACATGTAGGTAGAGTTATTATGCATAGATGATAACAACAGAGTAGCAGCAGTGTAAATAAGAGGTGGAGGGGTGGGCAATGCAAATAGTTTGGCTAGCCATTTGATTAGGTGTTCAAGAGTCTTATGGGTTGGGGGTAGAAGCTGTTTAGAAGCCTCTTGGACCTAGACTTGGCGCGAGGTGAGGTAGCGGAGAGAACAGTCGTGTAATGCCTTGCGGTTGGAGGCCGAGCAGTTGCCATTCCAGGCAGTGATGCAACCAGTCAGGATTTTCACATTTTTAATTTGATTTGACCTTTATATAACTAGGCAAATCAGTTAAGAACAAATTCTTATTTACAATGACGGCCTAGGAAGAGTGTGTTAACTGCCTTGTTCAGGGCTCTCGATGGTGCAGCTGTAGAAACTTTTGAGAATCTGAGGACCAATGCCAAGTCTCCTGAGGAGGAATAGGTTTAGTCATGCCTCTTCATGACTGTCTTGGTGTGCTTGGACCATGTTAGTTTGTTGGTGATGTGGACACCAAGGAACTTGTACCTCTCAACCTGCTCCACTGCAGCCCCATCGATGAGAATGAGGTCGTGCTCGGTCCTCTTTTTCCTGTAGTCCACAATCATCTCCTTTGTCTTGATCACGTTGAGAGAGAGGTTGTTGTCCTGGCACCACACAGCAAGGTCTCTGACGTCCTCCCTATAGGCTGTCTCGTTGTTGTCGGTGACACTGTTGTGTCATCAGCAAACTTAATGATGGTGTTGGAGTCGTGCCTGGCCATGAGTGAACAGGGAGTACAGGAGGTGACTGAGCATGCACCCCTGAGGGGCCCCTGTGTTGAGGATCAGCATGTCGGATGTGTTGTTACCTACCCTTACCACCTGGGGGCGGCCTGTCAGGAAGTCCAGGATCTAGTTGCAGAAGGAGGTGTTTAGTCCCAGGGTCCTTAGCATATTGACGAGCTTTGAGGGCACTATGGTGTTGAACACTGAGCTGTAGTCAATGAATAGCATTCTCACATAGGTGTTCCTTTTGTCCATGTGGGAAAGGTCAGTGTGGAGTGCAATAGAGATTGCATCATCTGTGGATCTGTTTGGGCGGTATGCAAATTGGAGTGGGTCTAGGGTTTATTGGATAATGGTGTTGATGTGAGCCATGACCAGCCTTTCAAGCACTTCATGGCTACAGACGAGAGTGCTACGGGTCGGTAGTAATTTAGGCAGGTTACCTTAGTGTTCTTGGGCACAGGCACTATGGTGGTCTGCTTAAAACATGTTGGTATTACAGAATCGGACAGGGAGAGGTTGAAAATGTCAGTGAAGACACTTGCCAGTTGGTCAAGACATGCTCGCAGCAAACATCCCTGGATTACTGTCTGGCCCTGCGGCCTTGTGAATGTTGACCTGTTTAAAGGTCTTACTAACATTGGCTGCGGAGAGCATGATCACAAAGTTTTCCGGAACAGCTGAGGCTCTCATGCATGTTTCAGTGTGATTTGCCTCGAAGCGAAGATAGAAGTAGTTTAGCTAAACTAGTCTCTGTTTGTGGAGTAAAGGTGCTCCAGAGTTTTTTCCCTCTAATTTCTAATAGACATTTTGAAAAATGGATTTATTAAGCTTCCCTGCATTAAAGTCCCCGTTTACTAGGAGCGCCGCCTCTGGGTGAGCGTTTTCTTGTTTGCTTATGGCGGAATACAGCTCATTCAAAACTGTCTTAGTGCCAGCCTCTGACTGTGTTGGTATGTAAACAGCTACGAAAAATACAGATGAAAACTATCTAGGTAGATTGTGTGGTCTACAGCTTATCATGAGATACTCTACCTCAGGAGAGCAATAGTTCGAGACTTCCTTAGATATCCTGAGATATCGTGCACCAGCTGTTATTTACAAAAGGTTTTAAGGCTAACCTACAAAGCATTACATGGGCTTGCTCCTACCTATCTTTCTGATTAGGTCCTGCCGTACAGAGCTACACGTACGCTATAGTCACAAGACGCAGGCCTCCTATTTGTCCCTAGCATTTCTAAGCAAACAGCTGGAGACAGGGCTTTCTCCCCAAAAAAAATATTTTTTATGGAATGGTCTGCCTACCCATGTGAGAGACGCAGACTCGGTCTCAACCTTTAAGTCTTTACTGAAGACTCATCTCTTCAATGGGTCATATGATTGAGTGTAGTCTGGCCCAGGAGTGTGAAGGTGAACGGAAAGGCTCTGGAGCAACGAACCGCCCTTGCTGTCTCTGCCGGGCCATTTCCACTCTCTCCACTGGGATTCTCTGCTTCTAACCCTATTACAGGGGCTGAGGCACTGGCTTACTGGTGCTATTTCATGCCGTCCCTAGGAGGGGTGCGTCACTTGAGTGGGTTGAGTCACTGACGTGATCTTCCTGTCTGGGTTGGCGCCCCCCCTTGGGTTGTGCCGTAGAGGAGATCTTTGTTGGCTATACTCGGCCTTGTCTCAGGATGGTAAGTTGGTGGTTGAAGATATCCCTCTAGTGGTGTAGGGGCTGTGCTTTGGCAAAGTGGGTGGGGTTATATCCTTCCTGTTTGGCCCTGTCCGGGGGTATCATCCGATGGGGCCAAACTGTCTCCTGATCCCTCCTGTCTCAGCCTCTAGTATTTATGCTGCAGTAGTTTATGTGTCGGGGGGGCTAGGGTCAGTTTGTTATAGCTGGAGAACTTCTCCTGTATTATCCGTTGTCATGTGTGAATTTAAGTATGGTCTCTCTAATTCTCTCTTTCTCTTTCTTTCTCTCTCTCGGAGGACCTGAGCCCTAGGACCATGCCTCAGGACTACCTGGCATGATGACTCCTTGCTGTCCCCAGTCCACCTGGCCGTGCTGCTGCTCCAGTTTCAACTGTTCTGCCTGCAGCTATGGAACCCTGACCTGTTCACTGGACGTTTAACCTGTCCCAGACCTGCTGTTTTGAACTCTCTAGAGTCAGCAGGAGCGGTAGAGATACTCTTAATGATCAGCTATGAAAAGCCAACTGACATTTACTCCTGAGGTGCTGCTGACTTGCTGCACCCTCAACAACTACTGTGATTACTATTATTTGACCATGCTGGTCATTTAAGAACATTTGAACATCTTGGCCATGTTCTGTTATAATCTCGACCCAGCACAGCCAGAAGAGTACTGGCCACCCCTCATAGCCTGGTTCCTCTCTAGGCTTCTTCCTAGGTTTTGGCCTTTCTAGGGAGTTTTTCCTAGCCACGGTGCTTCTATACCTGCATTTCTTGCTGTTTGGGGTTTTAGGCTGGGTTTCTGTACAGCACTTTGAGATATCAGCTGATGTAAGAAGGGCTATATACATTTGATTTGATTTTATTTGCTCAGTCCCCTCCTGTACTCCCTGTTCACCCGTGTCTGCATGGCCAGGCACGACTCCAACACCATCATTAAGTTTGCAGGTGACACAACAGTGGTAGGCCTGATCACCGACAATGACGAGACAGACTATGGGGAGGAAGTCAGAGACCTGGCCGGGTGGTGCCAGAATAACAACCAATCCCTCAACGTAACCAAGACTAAGGAGATGATTGTGGACTGATTGTGGACCATTTGCACTGTGTGCCCTCCCCCAACCCCTCTTTTTACGCTGCTGCTACTCTCTGTTTATCATATATGCATAGTAACTTTAACTAAACATTCATGTACATACTACCTCAATTGGGCCGACTAACCAGTGCTCCCGCACATTGGCTAACCGGGCTATCTGCATTGTGTTCCACCCACCACCCGCCAAGCCCTCTTTTACACTACTGCTACTCATCGTATACGCTAGCGTCCCATCTGGCCAACATCCAGTGAGGTTGCAGAGTGCCAAATTCAATTACAGAAATGCTCATTATAAAAATTCAGAAAACAAAACATGTTTTACATAGGTTTAAAGATCAACTTCTTGTTAAACCAACCACAGTGTCATATTTATAAAATGCTTTTCGGCGAAAGCATACCTTGCCCAGAACATACCTAGCCCAGAACATAGCCCAGTTGACAAATTATTACAAACAGTAACCAGCCAAGCAGAAGTGTTACAAAACTCAGAAATAGAGATAAAATGAATCCCTTACCTTTGATGATCTTCATATGGTGGCAATCAGAAGACATTCATTTACTCAATAAATGTTCCTTTTGTTCGATGAAGTCTCTTTATATCCAAAAACCTCCGTTTTGTTAGCGCGTTTTCTTCAGTAATTCACAGGCTCAAACTCAGTCAAAACAATCAGACAAAAAAAATCCTAATTGTATTCGTAAAGTTCATAGAAACATGTCAAACGATTGTTTATATTCAATTCTCAGGTTGTTTTTTTTAGCCTAAATTATCTATAATATTTAAACCGGACAATAACGTTGTCAATAAAAAAGGTAAACAAGAATTGCATATGCGCCTGAAAAAGCTCTGCGACACGTTAGGGTCCACTCATTCAGACTGGTCTTACTCCCTTATTTATAAGAATACAAGCCTGAAACGATTTCTAAAGACTGTTGACATCTAGTGGAAGGCATAGGAACTGCAAATTGAGTCCTAAGTCAATGGATACTGTAATGGCATTGAATTTCTACAAAACCAACAAAAAAACTACTTCCTGGATGGATTTTTCTCAAGTTTTCGCCTGCTAAATCAGTTATGTTATACTCACAGACACTATTTTAACAGTTTTGGAAACTTTAGAGTGTTTTCTATCCAAATCTACCAGTTATATGCATATCATATCTTCTGGGCCCGAGTAGCAGGCCGTTTAATTTGGGCATGCTTTTCATCCAAAATTCTGAATGCTGCCCCCTACCCTGGAGAGGTTAACCATATCTACATGTTCATACTTCCTCAATCAGCCTGACTAACCGGTGTCTGTATGTAGCCTCGCTACTTTTATAGCCTCGCTACTGTATATAGCCTGTCTTTAAACTGTTGTTTTATTTCTTTACCTACCTATTGTTCACCTAATACCTTTTTTCACTATTGGTTAGAGCCTGTAAGTAAGCATTTCACTGTAATGTATACTACGTGACAAATACACTTTGATATGATGAAACTTTATTATGAAGCCAAGATCAATGATATAAAGAATGATGGAAAAAACTTTGGGGTACTTTAAATGAAATGATGGGCGTAAATACAAATTCAACTCAATCTTTCATCCAATCAGATGGCTTATTCATCACAAAACCATTTGATGTTGCCAATTATTTTAAAGATTATTTCATTGGCAAAGTGGCCAAACTCAGGCAGGAAATGCCCACGTCAAACAGTGAGCAATTAAATTTATGCATAAAAAACTAATAATGGAAGAAAAGCACTGCAAGTTTGAATTTTGTGAAGTTAGTGTGGGAGAGGTGGAAAGATTATTGTTAACGATCAATAATGACAAACCTCCTGGTATTGACAATTTAGATGGAAAGCTACTGAGGATGGTGGCTGACTCTAAAGCCACTCCTTTCTGTCATTTTCAATCTGAGCCTAGAGGAAAGTCTTTGTCCTCAGGCCTTGAAGGAAGCCAAAGTAATTCCGCTACCCAAGAGTGGTAAAGCGGCCTTTACTGGTTCTAACAGCAGACCTATTAGCTTGCTGCCAGCTCCTAGCAAACTGTTGGAAGAAATTCTATTTCTTTGTAACTAATTAACAACAGACTTTCAGCGTGCTTATAGAGAGGGGCACTCAACATGTACTGCACTGACACAAATGACTGATGATTGGTTAAAATAAATTGATAATAATACAATTGTGGTAGCTGTACTGTTAGATTTCAGTGCAGCCTTTGATATTATTGACCATATCCTGTTGTTGAAAAAACTTAAGTGTCATGGGTTTTCAACCTCTGCCATATAATGGATTCAAAGCTATCTATCTAATAGAACTCAAAGGTTTTTATTTAATGGAAGCGTCTCTAATGTCAAACATGTAAAGTGTGGTCTACCGCAGGGCAGCTCTCTAGGCCCTCCACTCTTTTCTATTTTTACCAATGACCTGACACTGGTATTAAACAAAGCATGTGTGTCCATGTATGCTGATGATTCAATCATATACGCATCAGCAACCACAGCTAATGAAGTCAATGAAACCGTTAAAAAAACGTATTTCTCATTTGCCTAAACAACAGCCAGTGCCGAGCCTTTCGCCAAATGCAATTCTTGAGGTGGAGTAACTCAGCAAGATCACGGTCGAACCACGGGCTGAACATGTTTTTAATTCTCATTTTCTTTATGGGGGCGTGTTTGTTAAAAATTCTTAGGATTAGGGGGCAGTATTTGGAAGTTTGGATGAAAAGCCTTGGATCATTCAGAGATCCTCACTGAACTTCTGGAGAGAGTTTGCTGCACTGAAAGTAAAGGGGCTGAATAATTTTGCACGCCCAATTTTTCAGTTTTTGATTTGTTAAAAAAGTTTGAAATATCCAATAAATGTCGTTCCACTTCATGATTGTGTCCCACTTGTTGTTGATTCTTCACAAAAAAATACAGTTTTATATCTTTATGTTTGAAGCCTGAAATGTGGCAAAAGGTCGCAAAGTTCAAGGGGGTCGAATACTTTCGCAAGGCACTGTAAGTATGATCCCCAATTAGAGACAGCGATTACCAGCTGCCTCTAACTGGGAATCATACAAAAACACCAACATAGAAAAATAAACCTAGAACCCCACATAGAAATAATAAACTAGACTAAAACCCCTAGTCACGCCCTGACCTACTGTACCATAGAAAATATAGGCTTTCTATGGTCAGGACGTGACAATATTAGAATCTACCTATTAGAATCTAACTCCTACAACATATCTATTGGAAGATACCTATTAGAATCTACCTATTAGAATCTATCTATTAGAATTATTGTCCTATTAGAATCTATCTATTAGAATCTAGCCATTAAAATCTACATTTTAGAACCGTCCTATTACAACGTACCTCTTATAATCTACCTATTATAATCTACTTATTCTCATGTATCTATTTCAATCTAGCTATTATAATCTACCTAATAGAATTTAGTTAGTACAATCTTCATATTAGAATATTCGTATTATAATCTGGCGATTAGAATCAGGCTGTTATAACCGACCTATTAGAATCATCCTTTTACAATATACAGTACATATTAAAATATTAATATTAGAATCTACCTATTAGAATCTAGCTATTAGAACTGTCACGCCCTGACCGTAGAGAGTGTTTTATGTCTCTTTTTTAGTTTGGTCAGGGTGTGATTTGGATGGGCAGTCTATGTTCTATGATTTTCTATTTCTATGTGTTTGGCCGGGTGTGGTTCTCAATCAGAGGCAGCTGTCTATCATTGTCTCTGATTGAGAACCATACTTAGGTACCCTTTTCCCCCACCTGTTTTGTGGGAAGTTAACTTTGTCTTTGTTCAGGGGACATAGCCCAAAGCTTCACAGTTTGTATTTGTTCAGGACACATAGCCCAAAGCTTCACGGTTTGTCTTTGTTCAGGGCACATAGCCCAAAGCTTCACGGTTTGACTTTGTTCTTTGTTTTGTCGGCGTCATTTTTAATAAAGAGAAAATGTACACTTACCATGCTGCACCTTGGTCCAGTCCTTCAGCCAGCCGTGACAAGAACCTACCTATTAGAATCTACCTATTAGAATTTTGCTATTGTATCCTACCAATTAGAATCTACCTGTCAGAATTTACTTATGATTATATAACGATTAGAATTTAGCTATTAGAATATTCCTATTAGAATCTACCTATTAGACTTGTCATATTATAATCTAGCTATTAGAATTCACATGTTAGAATCTAGGTAATAGAATGTACCTATTAGAATTAAAGAATTAGAATCTAGCTATTAGAGTCTACCTATTATAGTCTACCTATTGGACTTTTCCTATTCAAATCTAGCTTTTAGAATCTACCTATTATAATCTTCCTTTTAGAATCGACCTATTATAATGTTGCTATTATAACCTACCAATTATAATCTACCTATTATAATTGACTTATGAGTATCTACCTATTAGACTCTAGCCATTATAATATTCCTATTAGTTTCTAGCTATTACAATCTAGCTATTATAATCTATTCTGTTCAATTACAAAATCTGCGAAGTCTTTCTTACCTGAAATCTTTTCCAGAAGGTTGATGTAATATAATACTGCATTACACAACAAAGCTTTTGATGTAAAAGACAAAAAAAAATCAAAACCTAAATGTTTATTAGGAAGTGTTAATTAAACTGACAAGAGGTTTGGCTGTCATCGGGATGGAAACTGCCACACGCAGCTCACCAGGCAGGACATGGTATTATTGTTTTGTTAATGACACTCCACACCTTCATAAAACACCCGGCTGTCAAAGACTCTGACCGCAGCTCAGCATGAATCAGAACAGTCATTAAGGATGTTATTTTATGGTGCTGTGAAAGGAGATAAGCTATCTGTGGAATCTGCAGTCTATTAGAGTCCAATTAGAGTGTTGTTTGTTTTCTTTTAAGGTTCTGTCTGTTTTCTAACAGTCATGTATGTTGTCTATTAGACTCATGTCTGTTTTCTACTAGAGCCTTGGCTGTTTTCTATTATAGTCATGTCTGTTTTCTACTAGAGCCTTGGCTGTTTTCTATTATAGTCATGTCTGTTTTCTACTAGAGCCCTGGCTGTTTTCTATTAGAGCCTTGTCTGTTTTCTACTAGAACCTGGCTGTTTACTATTAGAGCCGTGTTTGTTTTCTACTAGAACCTGGCTGTTTACTATTAGAGCCTTGTTTGTTTTCTACTAGAGCCCTGGCTGTTTTCTATTAGAGCCTTGTTTGTTTTCTACTAGAGCCCTGGCTGTTTACTATTAGAGCCTTGTTTGTTTTCTACTAGAGCCCTGGCTGTTTACTATTAGAGCCTTGTCTGTTTTCTAATAGAACCTGGCTGTTTTCTATTAGAGTCCTTTATGTTTTCTATTGAAGTTCTGTTTGGTTTATGTTAATCCTGACTGTTCTCTGGCTGTTTGCCACCCTCTGCTATCTGTTTGTTAGATAGTCAGTGAGAGATTGCCGGCCACCTGGCAGGCTCAGGGAATGAGGGAGGGAACAGTGTGGGTGTTCTGGTCGGTCTGTCTGTCTGTCTGTCTGTCTGTCTGTCTGTCTGTCTGTCTGTCTGTCTGTCTGTCTGTCTGTCTGCCTGCCTGTCTTTCTGTCTGTCTGTCTGTCTGTCTGTCTGTCTGTCTGTCTGTCTGTCTGTCTGTCTGTCTGTCTGTCTGTCTGTCTGTCTGTCTGTCTGTCTGTCTGTCTGTCTGTCTGTCTGTCTGTCTGTCTGTCTGTCTGTCTGTGTGTTGTGCAGTGTAATATGGTGCATTGTAGTGCAGTGTGGTGCATTGTAGTTCAGTGTGGTGCATTGTAGTTCAGTGTGGTGCATTGTAGTGCAGTGTGGTGCATTGTAGTGCAGTGTGGTGCAGTGTGGTGCAGTGTGGTGCAGTACATTCTACATCCCAAATGGCACCCTATTTAGTGCACTACTTTTGACCAGGGCCCATAGGGAACTAAATGAACTAAATTAATAAAATGAACAAAATGAATATCCCACTTAGGGTTCTGGTCAAAAGTAGAGCACAATGTAGGGGATAGGGTGCCATTTGGGATGCAGATTTGTATTGTGTAACCAAAAGCTGTGGGTCGGATTCTCTTTCCACGTGAGCTGTCAACCAGGAGAACAGAGGAGGCAGAGAAAGATCAGGAATTCACTTCCTTTAATCAGGATGACGGGTTTTTCACAATAAATTAGACAACTTCTTATTAGGTGACTGTGGTAATACAAGGCAGACGGTCTGAATATACTGTTGTTAGCTGGCACAGTAATACGATGTGTGCTGACGGGCTGATTTTAGTTTGTTCTTAATGCTATGTGAAAACATTCATATGTTTTCTCACTCCCTGTCTTCTTCAGGTAGTGGGAGATTAAAAAATCTTTCATGTAAAAAAATAAACATTTTAAATATGACATTATCTTATTCTGTACAACCAAGTCCAAAAATGTACACACAGACACAGACACAGACACACACACAGACACAGACACAGACACAGACACAGACACAGACACAGACACAGACACAGACACACACACACACACACACACAGACACGGACACAGACACAGACACACACACAGACACACACGCATGCACACACAGACACAGACACACAGACACAGACACAGACACACACGCATGCACACACAGACACAGACACAGACAAACAATCACACACACAGGGTTGTGGTCTGTGTCTGTGTCTGTGTGTCCGTGTCCGTGTGTGTGTGTGTGTGTGTGTGTGTGTGTGTGTGTGTGTGTGTGTGTGTGTGTGTGTGTGTGTGTGTGTGTGTGCGTGTGTGTGTGTGTGGTGTGTGTGTGTGCGCGTGTGTGTGTGTGTGTGTGTGTGTGTGTGTGTGTGTGTGACAGGGTGGTAATTTAAAGCTGCATTAGGACCTTTTATACTGATGCCATATTGTCAACACGGCCTGTAAACCCTCCTCCTCCACTCCTCTTTCACTCTGTTCATTCTTCACTCCGTTCCTTTTTATTTGTTCTAATCCCAGGGCTGGCTGGGTCTTGCCTGGTTTCAAAGGGTAATAGACACCTCACCTGTAATTTACTGGGTTCACCTGCCTTTGATGTCTGAGAGAGAGAGGGAGGCTGCTGGGATTTGGGGGGGGGAAAGGAACAGAGATGATGGCTGCTAAGGTTTTAATGTGGAGGCTGCTGGGAATTGGATGTAAAGGCTGCTGGGGTTTGGATGTGAAGGCTGCTGGGGTTTGGATTGGGTTCGGGTTCACAAAAAAATACAGTTTTCTATCTTTATATTTGAAGCCTGAAATGTGGCAAAAGGTCGCAAAGTTCAAGGGGGCCGAATACTTTCGCAAGGCACTGTAGGAGACAGGATCATCAGGTTAATATAGGAGACAGGATCATCAGGGTTGTATAGGAGACAGGATCATCAGGGTTATATAGGAGACAGGATCATCGGGATATTATAGGAGACAGGATCATCAGGGTTATATAGGAGACAGGATCATCAATCAGGGTTATATAGGAGACAGGCTCATCAGGGTTGTATAGGAGACAGGATCATCAGGATTATATAGGAGACAGGATCATCGGGATATTATAGGAGACAGGGTTATCAGGGTTAAAAGGAGACAGGATGATCAATCAGGGTTATATAGGAGACAGGATCATCGGGATATTATAGGAGACAGGGTTATCAGGGTTAAAAGGAGACAGGATGATCAATCAGGGTTATATAGGAGACAGGATCATCAGGCTTATATAGGAGACAGGATCATCAGGGTTATTTAGGAGACAGGATAATCAGGGAAATATAGGAGACAGGGTTATCAGGGTTAAAAGGAGACAGGATGATCAGGGTTGTATTGGAAACATGATCATCAGGGTTAGAGGGTAATATAGGAGACAGTATCATCAGGGTTATTTAGGAGACAGGATCATCAGGGTTACAGGGTAATATAGGAGACAGGATCATCAGGGTTAGAGGGTAATATAGGAGACATGATAATCAGGGTTATATAGGAGACAGGATCATCGGGGTTAAATAGGAGACAGAATCATCAGGGTTATATAGGACACGGGATCATCAGGGTAATATAGGAGACAGGCTCATCAGGGTTAGAGGGTAATATAGGAGACATGATCATCAGAGATATATAGGAGACAGGATCATCCGGGTTATATAGGAGACATGATCATCAATCAGGGTTATATAGGAGACGGGATCATCAGGGTTATATAGGAGACAGGATCATCAGGGTAATATAGGAGACAGGATAATCATGGTTATATAGGAGACAGGGTTATCAGGGTTAAAAGGAGACAGGATGATCAGGGTTGTTTTAGAGACATGATCATCAGGGTAATATAGGAGACAGGATCATCAGGGTTATATAGGAGACAGGATCATCAGGGTTATATAGGAGACAGGATCATCAGGGTTATATAGGAGACAGGATCATCAGGGTTATATAGGAGACAGGATCATCAGGGTTATATAGGAGACCGGATCATAAGGGTTATTTAGGAGACAGGATCATGAGGGTTACAGGGTAACATAGGATACATGATCATCAGGGTTAGAGGGTAATATAGGAGACATGATCATCAGAGTTATATAGGAGATAGGATCATCAGGGTTATATAGGAGACAGGATCATCAGGGTTATATAGGAGATAGGATCATCAGGGTTATATAGGAGACAGGATCATCAGGGTTATATAGGAGACAGGATCATCAGGGTTATATAGGAGACCGGATCATCAGGGTTATTTAGGAGACAGGATCATCAGGGTTACAGGGTAATATAGGAGACATGATCATCAGGGTTATATAGGAGACAGGATCATCAGGGTTATATAGGAGAAAGGATCATCAGGGTTATATAGGAGACAGGATCATAAGGGTAATATAGGAGACAGGATAATCAGGGTTATATAGGAGACAGGATCATCAGGGTTATATAGGAGACCGGATCATCAGGGTTATTTAGGAGACAGGATCATCAGGGTTACAGGGTAATACAGGAGACATGATCATCAGAGTTATATAGGAGATAGGATCATCAGGGTTAAATAGGAGACAGGATCATCCTGGGTTATATAGGAGACAGGATCATCAGGGTTATATAGGAGACAGGATCATCAGGGTTATATAGGAGACAGGATCATCAGGGTTATATAGGAGACCGGATCATCAGGGTTATTTAGGAGACAGGATCATCAGGGTTACAGGGTAACATAGGATACATGATCATCAGGGTTAGAGGGTAATATAGGACACATGATCATCAGAGTTATATAGGAGATAGGATCATCAGGGTTATATAGGAGACAGGATCATCAGGGTTATATAGGAGATAGGATCATCAGGGTTATATAGGAGACAGGATCATCAGGGTTATATAGGAGACAGGATCATCAGGGTTATATAGGAGACCGGATCATCAGGGTTATTTAGGAGACAGGATCATCAGGGTTACAGGGTAATATAGGAGACATGATCATCAGAGTTATATAGGAGATAGGATCATCAGGGTTATATAGGAGACAGGATCATCAGGGTTATATAGGAGACGGGATCATCAGGGTTATATAGGAGACAGGATCATCAGGGTTATATAGGAGACAGGATCATCAGGGTAATATAGGAGACATGATCATCAGGGTTACAGGGTAATATAGGATACATGATCATCAGGGTTAGAGGGTAATATAGGAGACATGATCATCAGAGTTATATAGGAGATAGGATCATCAGGGTTATATAGGAGACAGGATCATCAGGGTTATATAGGAGATGGGATCATCAGGGTTATATAGGAGACAGGATCATCAGGGTTATATAGGAGACAGGATCATCAGGGTAATATAGGAGACATGATCATCAGGGTTATATAGGAGACAGGATAATCAGGGTTATATAGGAGACAGGATCATCAGGGTTATATAGGAGACAGGATCATCAGGGTTGTATAGGAGACATGATCATCAGGAATATATAGGAGACATGATTAACAGGGTTAGAGGGTAATATAGGAGACATGATCATCAGGGTTATATAGGAGACAGGATCATCAGGGTTATATAGGAGACAGGATCATCAGGGTTATATAGGAGACAGGATCATCAGGGTTATATAGGAGACCGGATCATCAGGGTAATATAGGATACATGATCATCAGGGTTAGAGGGTAATATAGGAGACATGATCATCAGAGTTATATAGGAGACAGGATCATCAGGGTTATATAGGAGACAGGAACATCAGGGTTATATAGGAGACAGGATCATCAGGTTAATATAGGAGACATGATCATCAGTGTTATATAGGAGACAGGATAATCAGGGTTATATAGGAGACAGGATCATCAGGGTTATATAGGAGACCGGATCATCAGGGTTATTTAGGAGACAGGATCATCAGGGTTACAGGGTAATATAGGATACATGATCATCAGGGTTAGAGGGTAATATAGGAGACATGATCATCAGAGTTATATAGGAGACAGGATCATCAGGGTTATATAGGAGACAGGATCATCAGGGTTATATAGGAGACAGGATCATCAGGTTAATATAGGAGACATGATCATCAGTGTTATATAGGAGACAGGATAATCAGGGTTATATAGGAGACAGGATCATCAGGGTTATATAGGAGACGGGATCATCAGGGTTATATAGGAGACAGGATCATTAGGGTTATATAGGAGACAGGATCATCAGAATTAGATAGGAGACATGATCATCAGGGTTATATAGGAGACAGGATAATCAGGGTTATATAGGAGACAGGATCATCAGGGTTATATAGGAGACAGGATCATCAGGGTTATATAGGAGACAGGATCATCAGGGTAATATAGGAGACATGATCATCAGGGTTACAGGGTAATATAGGAGACATGATCATCAGAGTTATATAGGAGATAGGATCATCAGGGTTATATAGGAGACAGGATCATCAGGGTTATATAGGAGACGGGATCATCAGGGTTATATAGGAGACAGGATCATCAGGGTAATATAGGAGAAAGGATCATCAGGGTTATATAGGAGACAGGATCATCAGGGTTATATAGGAGACAGGATCATCAGGGTAATATAGGAGACATGATCATCAGGGTTATATAGGAGACAGGATAATCAGGGTTATATAGGAGACAGGATCATCAGGGTTATATAGGAGACAGGATCATCAGGGTTGTATAGGAGACATGATCATCAGGAATATATAGGAGACATGATCATCAGGGTTATATAGGAGACAGGATCATCAGGGTTATATAGGAGACAGGATCATCAGGGTTATATAGGAGACAGGATCATCAGGGTTATATAGGAGACGGGATCATCAGGGTTATATAGGAGACAGGATCATCAGGGTTAAATAGGAGACAGGATCATCCTGGGTTATATTGGAGACAGGATCATCAGGGTTATATAGGAGACAGGATCATCAGGGTTATATAGGAGACAGGATCATCAGGGTTATATAGGAGACCGGATCATCAGGGTTATTTAGGAGACAGGATCATCAGGGTTACAGGGTAACATAGGATACATGATCATCAGGGTTAGAGGGTAATATAGGACACATGATCATCAGAGTTATATAGGAGATAGGATCATCAGGGTTATATAGGAGACAGGATCATCAGGGTTATATAGGAGATAGGATCATCAGGGTTATATAGGAGACAGGATCATCAGGGTTATATAGGAGACAGGATCATCAGGGTTATATAGGAGACCGGATCATCAGGGTTATTTAGGAGACAGGATCATCAGGGTTACAGGGTAATATAGGAGACATGATCATCAGAGTTATATAGGAGATAGGATCATCAGGGTTATATAGGAGACAGGATCATCAGGGTTATATAGGAGACGGGATCATCAGGGTTATATAGGAGACAGGATAATCAGGGTTATATAGGAGACAGGATCATCAGGGTTATATAGGAGACAGGATCATCAGGTTAATATAGGAGACATGATCATCAGTGTTATATAGGAGACAGGATAATCAGGGTTATATAGGAGACAGGATCATCAGGGTTATATAGGAGACGGGATCATCAGGGTTATATAGGAGACAGGATCATTAGGGTTATATAGGAGACAGGATCATCAGAATTAGATAGGAGACATGATCATCAGGGTTATATAGGAGACAGGATAATCAGGGTTATATAGGAGACAGGATCATCAGGGTTATATAGGAGACAGGATCATCAGGGTTATATAGGAGACAGGATCATCAGGGTAATATAGGAGACATGATCATCAGGGTTACAGGGTAATATAGGAGACATGATCATCAGAGTTATATAGGAGATAGGATCATCAGGGTTATATAGGAGACAGGATCATCAGGGTTATATAGGAGACGGGATCATCAGGGTTATATAGGAGACAGGATCATCAGGGTAATATAGGAGAAAGGATCATCAGGGTTATATAGGAGACAGGATCATCAGGGTTATATAGGAGACAGGATCATCAGGGTAATATAGGAGACATGATCATCAGGGTTATATAGGAGACAGGATAATCAGGGTTATATAGGAGACAGGATCATCAGGGTTATATAGGAGACAGGATCATCAGGGTTGTATAGGAGACATGATCATCAGGAATATATAGGAGACATGATCATCAGGGTTATATAGGAGACAGGATCATCAGGGTTATATAGGAGACAGGATCATCAGGGTTATATAGGAGACAGGATCATCAGGGTTATATAGGAGACGGGATCATCAGGGTTATATAGGAGACAGGATCATCAGGGTTAAATAGGAGACAGGATCATCCTGGGTTATATTGGAGACAGGATCATCAGGGTTATATAGGAGACAGGATCATCAGGGTTATATAGGAGACAGGATCATCAGGGTTATATAGGAGACCGGATCATCAGGGTTATTTAGGAGACATGATCATCAGGGTTACAGGGTAATATAGGATACATGATCATCAGGGTTAGAGGGTAATATAGGAGACATGATCATCAGAGTTATATAGGAGATAGGATCATCAGGGTTATATAGGAGACAGGATCATCAGGGTTATATAGGAGATGGGATCATCAGGGTTATATAGGAGACAGGATCATCAGGGTTATATAGGAGACAGGATCATCAGGGTAATATAGGAGACATGATCATCAGGGTTATATAGGAGACAGGATAATCAGGGTTATATAGGAGACAGGATCATCAGGGTTATATAGGAGACAGGATCATCAGGGTTGTATAGGAGACATGATCATCAGGAATATATAGGAGACATGATTAACAGGGTTAGAGGGTAATATAGGAGACATGATCATCAGGGTTATATAGGAGACAGGATCATCAGGGTTATATAGGAGACAGGATCATCAGGGTTATATAGGAGACAGGATCATCAGGGTTATATAGGAGACCGGATCATCAGGGTAATATAGGATACATGATCATCAGGGTTAGAGGGTAATATAGGAGACATGATCATCAGAGTTATATAGGAGACAGGATCATCAGGGTTATATAGGAGACAGGATCATCAGGGTTATATAGGAGACAGGATCATCAGGTTAATATAGGAGACATGATCATCAGTGTTATATAGGAGACAGGATAATCAGGGTTATATAGGAGACAGGATCATCAGGGTTATATAGGAGACCGGATCATCAGGGTTATTTAGGAGACAGGATCATCAGGGTTACAGGGTAATATAGGATACATGATCATCAGGGTTAGAGGGTAATATAGGAGACATGATCATCAGAGTTATATAGGAGACAGGATCATCAGGGTTATATAGGAGACAGGATCATCAGGGTTATATAGGAGACAGGATCATCAGGTTAATATAGGAGACATGATCATCAGTGTTATATAGGAGACAGGATAATCAGGGTTATATAGGAGACAGGATCATCAGGGTTATATAGGAGACGGGATCATCAGGGTTATATAGGAGACAGGATCATTAGGGTTATATAGGAGACAGGATCATCAGAATTAGATAGGAGACATGATCATCAGGGTTATATAGGAGACAGGATAATCAGGGTTATATAGGAGACAGGATCATCAGGGTTATATAGGAGACAGGATCATCAGGGTTATATAGGAGACAGGATCATCAGGGTAATATAGGAGACATGATCATCAGGGTTACAGGGTAATATAGGAGACATGATCATCAGAGTTATATAGGAGATAGGATCATCAGGGTTATATAGGAGACAGGATCATCAGGGTTATATAGGAGACGGGATCATCAGGGTTATATAGGAGACAGGATCATCAGGGTAATATAGGAGAAAGGATCATCAGGGTTATATAGGAGACAGGATCATCAGGGTTATATAGGAGACAGGATCATCAGGGTAATATAGGAGACATGATCATCAGGGTTATATAGGAGACAGGATAATCAGGGTTATATAGGAGACAGGATCATCAGGGTTATATAGGAGACAGGATCATCAGGGTTGTATAGGAGACATGATCATCAGGAATATATAGGAGACATGATCATCAGGGTTATATAGGAGACAGGATCATCAGGGTTATATAGGAGACAGGATCATCAGGGTTATATAGGAGACAGGATCATCAGGGTTATATAGGAGACGGGATCATCAGGGTTATATAGGAGACAGGATCATCAGGGTTAAATAGGAGACAGGATCATCCTGGGTTATATTGGAGACAGGATCATCAGGGTTATATAGGAGACAGGATCATCAGGGTTATATAGGAGACAGGATCATCAGGGTTATATAGGAGACCGGATCATCAGGGTTATTTAGGAGACAGGATCATCAGGGTTACAGGGTAACATAGGATACATGATCATCAGGGTTAGAGGGTAATATAGGACACATGATCATCAGAGTTATATAGGAGATAGGATCATCAGGGTTATATAGGAGACAGGATCATCAGGGTTATATAGGAGATAGGATCATCAGGGTTATATAGGAGACAGGATCATCAGGGTTATATAGGAGACAGGATCATCAGGGTTATATAGGAGACCGGATCATCAGGGTTATTTAGGAGACAGGATCATCAGGGTTACAGGGTAATATAGGAGACATGATCATCAGAGTTATATAGGAGATAGGATCATCAGGGTTATATAGGAGACAGGATCATCAGGGTTATATAGGAGACGGGATCATCAGGGTTATATAGGAGACAGGATCATCAGGGTTATATAGGAGACAGGATCATCAGGGTAATATAGGAGACATGATCATCAGGGTTACAGGGTAATATAGGATACATGATCATCAGGGTTAGAGGGTAATATAGGAGACATGATCATCAGAGTTATATAGGAGATAGGATCATCAGGGTTATATAGGAGACAGGATCATCAGGGTTATATAGGAGACGGGATCATCAGGGTTATATAGGAGACAGGATCATCAGGGTTATATAGGAGACAGGATCATCAGGGTAATATAGGAGACATGATCATCAGGGTTATATAGGAGACAGGATAATCAGGGTTATATAGGAGACAGGATCATCAGGGTTATATAGGAGACAGGATCATCAGGGTTGTATAGGAGACATGATCATCAGGAATATATAGGAGACATGATTAACAGGGTTAGAGGGTAATATAGGAGACATGATCATCAGGGTTATATAGGAGACAGGATCATCAGGGTTATATAGGAGACAGGATCATCAGGGTTATATAGGAGACAGGATCATCAGGGTTATATAGGAGACCGGATCATCAGGGTTATTTAGGAGAAAGGATCATCAGGGTTACAGGGTAATATAGGATACATGATCATCAGGGTTAGAGGGTAATATAGGAGACATGATCATCAGAGTTATATAGGAGACAGGATCATCAGGGTTATATAGGAGACAGGATCATCAGGGTTATATAGGAGACAGGATCATCAGGTTAATATAGGAGACATGATCATCAGTGTTATATAGGAGACAGGATAATCAGGGTTATATAGGAGACAGGATCATCAGGGTTATATAGGAGACGGGATCATCAGGGTTATATAGGAGACAGGATCATCAGGGTTATATAGGAGACAGGATCATCAGGGTTGTATAGGAGACATGATCATCAGAATTAGATAGGAGACATGATCATCAGGGTTATATAGGAGACAGGATAATCAGGGTTATATAAGAGACAGGATCATCAGGGTTATATAGGAGACAGGATCATCAGGGTTATATAGGAGACAGGATCATCAGGGTAATATAGGAGACATGATCATCAGGGTTACAGGGTAATATAGGAGACATGATCATCAGAGTTATATAGGAGATAGGATCATCAGGGTTATATAGGAGACAGGATCATCAGGGTTATATAGGAGACAGGATCATCAGGGTAATATAGGAGACATGATCATCAGGGTTATATAGGAGACAGGATAATCAGGGTTATATAGGAGACAGGATCATCAGGGTTATATAGGAGACAGGATCATCAGGGTTGTATAGGAGACATGATCATCAGGAATATATAGGAGACATGATCATCAGGGTTATATAGGAGACAGGATCATCAGGGTTATATAGGAGACAGGATCATCAGGGTTATATAGGAGACAGGATCATCAGGGTTATATAGGAGACGGGATCATCAGGGTTATATAGGAGACAGGATCATCAGGGTTATATAGGAGACAGGATCATCAGGGTTATATAGGAGACAGGATCATCAGGGTAATATAGGAGACATGATCATCAGGGTTATATAGGAGACAGGATAATCAGGGTTATATAGGAGACAGGATCATCAGGGTTATATAGGAGACAGGATCATCAGGGTTGTATAGGAGACATGATCATCAGGAATATATAGGAGACATGATCATCAGGGTTATATAGGAGACAGGATCATCAGGGTAATATAGGAGACATGATCATCAGGGTTATATAGGAGACAGGATAATCAGGGTTATATAGGAGACAGGATCATCAGGGTTATATAGGAGACAGGATCATCAGGGTTGTATAGGAGACATGATCATCAGGAATATATAGGAGACATGATTAACAGGGTTAGAGGGTAATATAGGAGACATGATCATCAGGGTTATATAGGAGACAGGATCATCGGGGTTATATAGGAGACAGGATCATCAGGGTTATATAGGAGACAGGATCATCAGGGTTATATAGGAGACCGGATCATCAGGGTTATTTAGGAGAAAGGATCATCAGGGTTACAGGGTAATATAGGATACATGATCATCAGGGTTAGAGGGTAATATAGGAGACATGATCATCAGAGTTATATAGGAGACAGGATCATCAGGGTTATATAGGAGACAGGATCATCAGGGTTATATAGGAGACAGGATCATCAGGTTAATATAGGAGACATGATCATCAGTGTTATATAGGAGACAGGATAATCAGGGTTATATAGGAGACAGGATCATCAGGGTTATATAGGAGACGGGATCATCAGGGTTATATAGGAGACAGGATCATCAGGGTTATATAGGAGACAGGATCATCAGGGTTGTATAGGAGACATGATCATCTGAATTAGATAGGAGACATGATCATCAGGGTTATATAGGAGACAGGATAATCAGGGTTATATAGGAGACAGGATCATCAGGGTTATATAGGAGATAGGATCATCAGGGTTATATAGGAGACAGGATCATCAGGGTTATATAGGAGACAGGATCATCAGGGTAATATAGGAGACATGATAATCAGGGTTATATAGGAGACAGGATAATCAGGGTTATATAGGAGACAGGATCATCAGGGTTATATAGGAGACAGGATCATCAGGGTTGTATAGGAGACATGATCATCAGGAATATATAGGAGACAGGATCATCAGGGTTATATAGGAGACAGGATCATCAGGGTTATATAGGAGACAGGATCATCAGGGTAATATAGGAGACATGATCATCAGGGTTACAGGGTAATATAGGAGACATGATCATCAGAGTTATATAGGAGATAGGATCATCAGGGTTATATAGGAGACAGGATCATCAGGGTTATATAGGAGACGGGATCATCAGGGTTTTATAGGAGACAGGATCATCAGGGTAATATAGGAGAAAGGATCATCAGGGTTATATAGGAGACAGGATCATCAGGGTTATATAGGAGACAGGATCATCAGGGTAATATAGGAGACATGATCATCAGGGTTATATAGGAGACAGGATAATCAGGGTTATATAGGAGACAGGATCATCAGGGTTATATAGGAGACAGGATCATCAGGGTTGTATAGGAGACATGATCATCAGGAATATATAGGAGACATGATCATCAGGGTTATATAGGAGACAGGATCATCAGGGTTATATAGGAGACAGGATCATCAGGGTTATATAGGAGACAGGATCATCAGGGTTGTATAGGAGACATGATCATCAGAATTAGATAGGAGACATGATCATCAGGGTTATATAGGAGACAGGATAATCAGGGTTATATAGGAGACAGGATCATCAGGGTTATATAGGAGACAGGATCATCAGGGTTGTATAGGAGACATGATCATCAGGAATATATAGGAGACATGATCATCAGGGTTATATAGGAGACAGGATAATCAGGGTTATATAGGAGACAGGATCATCAGGGTTATATAGGAGACAGGATCATCAGGGTTGTATAGGAGACATGATTCACAGGAATATATAGGAGACATGATTAACAGGGTTAGAGGGTAATATAGGAGACATGATCATCAGGGTTATATAGGAGACAGGATCATCAGGGTTATATAGGAGACAGGATCATCAGGGTTGTATAGGAGACATGATCATCAGGAATATATAGGAGACATGATCATCAGTGTTATATAGGAGACAGGATAATCAGGGTTATATAGGAGACAGGATCATCAGGGTTATATAGGAGACGGGGTCATCAGGGTTATATAGGAGACAGGATCATCAGGGTTATATAGGAGACAGGATCATCAGGGTAATATAGGAGACATGATCATCAGGGTTATATAGGAGACAGGATAATCAGGGTTATATAGGAGACAGGATCATCAGGGTTATATAGGAGACAGGATCATCAGGGTTGTATAGGAGACATGATCATCAGGAATATATAGGAGACAGGATCATCAGGGTTATATAGGAGACAGGATCATCAGGGTTATATAGGAGACAGGATCATCAGGGTTATATAGGAGACCGGATCATCAGGGTTATTTAGGAGACAGGATCATCAGGTTTACAGGGTAATATAGGATACATGATCATCAGGGTTAGAGGGTAATATAGGAGACATGATCATCAGAGTTATATAGGAGATAGGATCATCAGGTTAATATAGGAGACATGATCATCAGTGTTATATAGGAGACAGGATCATCAGGGTTATATAGGAGACAGGATCATCAGGTTAATATAGGAGACATGATCATCAGTGTTATATAGGAGACAGGATAATCAGGGTTATATAGGAGACAGGATCATCAGGGTTATATAGGAGACGGGATCATCAGGGTTATATAGGAGACAGGATCATCAGGGTTATATAGGAGACAGGATCATCAGGGTAATATAGGAGACATGATCATCAGGGTTACAGGGTAATATAGGAGACATGATCATCAGAGTTATATAGGAGATAGGATCATCAGGGTTATATAGGAGACAGGATCATCAGGGTTATATAGGAGACGGGATCATCAGGGTTATATAGGAGACAGGATCATCAGGGTAATATAGGAGAAAGGATCATCAGGGTTATATAGGAGACAGGATCATCAGGGTTATATAGGAGACAGGATCATCAGGATAATATAGGAGACATGATCATCAGGGTTATATAGGAGACAGGATCATCAGGGTTATATAGGAGACAGGATCATCAGGGTTGTATAGGAGACATGATCATCAGAATTAGATAGGAGACATGATCATCAGGGTTATATAGGAGACAGGATAATCAGGGTTATATAGGAGACAGGATCATCAGGGTTATATAGGAGACAGGATCATCAGGGTTGTATAGGAGACAGGATCATCAGGGTTGTATAGGAGACATGATCATCAGGAATATATAGGAGACATGATCATCAGTGTTATATAGGAGACAGGATAATCAGGGTTATATAGGAGACAGGATCATCAGGGTTATATAGGAGACAGGATCATCAGGGTTGTATAGGAGACATGATCATCAGGAATATATAGGAGACATGATCATCAGTGTTATATAGGAGACAGGATAATCAGGGTTATATAGGAGACAGGATCATCAGGGTTATATAGGAGACAGGATCATCAGGGTTGTATAGGAGACATGATCATCAGGAATATATAGGAGACAGGATCATCAGGGTTATATAGGAGACAGGATCATCAGGGTTATATAGGAGACAGGATCATCAGGGTTATATAGGAGACCGGATCATCAGGGTTATTTAGGAGACAGGATCATCAGGGTTATATAGGAGACAGGATCATCAGGGTAATATAGGAGAAAGGATCATCAGGGTTATATAGGAGACAGGATCATCAGGGTTGTATAGGAGACATGATCATCAGGAATATATAGGAGACATGATCATCAGGGTTACAGGGTAATATAGGAGACATGATCATCAGGGTTAGAGGATAATATAGGAGACATGATCATCAGAGTTATATAGGAGATAGGATCATCAGGGTTATATAGGAGACAGGATCATCAGGGTTGTATAGGAGACATGATCATCAGGAATATATAGGAGACAGGATCATCAGGGTTATATAGGAGACAGGATCATCAGGGTAATATAGGAGAAAGGATCATCAGGGTTATATAGGAGACAGGATCATCAGGGTTATATAGGAGACAGGATCATCAGGATAATATAGGAGACATGATCATCAGGGTTATATAGGAGACAGGATCATCAGGGTTATATAGGAGACAGGATCATCAGGGTTGTATAGGAGACATGATCATCAGAATTAGATAGGAGACATGATCATCAGGGTTATATAGGAGACAGGATAATCAGGGTTATATAGGAGACAGGATCATCAGGGTTATATAGGAGACAGGATCATCAGGGTTGTATAGGAGACAGGATCATCAGGGTTGTATAGGAGACATGATCATCAGGAATATATAGGAGACATGATCATCAGTGTTATATAGGAGACAGGATAATCAGGGTTATATAGGAGACAGGATCATCAGGGTTATATAGGAGACAGGATCATCAGGGTTGTATAGGAGACATGATCATCAGGAATATATAGGAGACATGATCATCAGTGTTATATAGGAGACAGGATAATCAGGGTTATATAGGAGACAGGATCATCAGGGTTATATAGGAGACAGGATCATCAGGGTTGTATAGGAGACATGATCATCAGGAATATATAGGAGACAGGATCATCAGGGTTATATAGGAGACAGGATCATCAGGGTTATATAGGAGACAGGATCATCAGGGTTATATAGGAGACCGGATCATCAGGGTTATTTAGGAGACAGGATCATCAGGGTTATATAGGAGACAGGATCATCAGGGTAATATAGGAGAAAGGATCATCAGGGTTATATAGGAGACAGGATCATCAGGGTTGTATAGGAGACATGATCATCAGGAATATATAGGAGACATGATCATCAGGGTTACAGGGTAATATAGGAGACATGATCATCAGGGTTAGAGGATAATATAGGAGACATGATCATCAGAGTTATATAGGAGATAGGATCATCAGGGTTATATAGGAGACAGGATCATCAGGGTTATAAAGGAGACGGGATCATCAGGGTTATATAGGAGACAGGATCATCAGGGTAATATAGGAGAAAGGATCATTAGGGTTATATAGGAGACAGGATCATCAGGGTTATATAGGAGACAGGATCATCAGGGTAATATAGGAGACATGATCATCAGGGTTAGAGGATAATATAGGAGACATGATCATCAGAGTTATATAGGAGACAGGATAATCAGGGTTATATAGGAGACAGGATCATCAGGGTAATATAGGAGACATGATCATCAGGGTAATATAGGAGACAGGATAATCAGGGTTATATAGGAGACAGGATCATCAGGGTTATATAGGAGACAGGATCATCAGGGTTGTATAGGAGACATGATCATCAGGAATATATAGGAGACATGATCATCAGGGTTATATAGGAGACAGGATCATCAGGGTTGTATAGGAGACATGATCATCAGAATTAGATAGGAGACATGATCATAGGGGTTATTTAGGAGACAGGATCATCAGTGTTATATAGGAGACAGGATCATCAGAATTAGATAGGAGACATGATCATAGGGGTTATTTAGGAGACAGGATCATCAGTGTTATATAGGAGACAGGATCATCAGGGTTATATAGGAGACATGATCATCAGGAATATATAGGAGACAGGATCATCAGGGTTATATAGGAGACAGGATCATCAGGGTTGTATAGGATACATGATCATCAGGAATATATAGGAGACATGATCATCAGGGTTATATAGGAGACAGGATCATCAGGGTTATATAGGAGACAGGATCATCAGGGTTGTATAGGAGACATGATCATCAGAATTAGATAGGAGACATGATCATAGGGGTTATATAGGAGACAGGATCATCAGTGTTATATAGGAGACAGGATCATCAGAATTAGATAGGAGACATGATCATAGGGGTTATATAGGAGACAGGATCATCAGTGTTATATAGGAGACAGGATCATCAGGGTTATATAGGAGACCGGATCATCAGGGTTATTTAGGAGACAGGATCATCAGGGTTACAGGGTAATATAGGAGACATGATCATCAGGGTTAGAGGGTAATATAGGAGACATGATCATCAGAGTTATATAGGAGATAGGATCATCAGGGTTATATAGGAGACTTGATCATCAGGGTAATATAGGAGACATGATCATATGGGTTAGAGGGTAATATAGGAGACAGGATCATCTGGGTTATTTGGGAGACCGGATCATCAGGGTTATTTAGGAGACAGGATCATCAGGGTTACAGGGTAATATAGGAGACAGGATCATCAGGGTTATATAGGAGACAGGATCATCAGGGTTATATAGGAGACAGGATCATCAGGGTAATATAGGAGACATGATCATCAGGGTTATATAGGAGACAGGATAATCAGGGTTATATAGGAGACAGGATCATCAGGGTTATATAGGAGACAGGATCATCAGGGTTATATAGGAGACAGGATCATCAGGGTTAAATAGGAGACCGGATCATCAGGGTTATTTAGGAGACAGGATCATCAGGGTTATTTAGGAGACAGGATCATCAGGGTTACAGGGTAATATAGGAGACATGATCATCAGGGTTAGAGGATAATATAGGAGACATGATCATCAGAGTTATATAGGAGATAGGATCATCAGGGTTATATAGGAGACAGGATCATCAGGGTTATATAGGAGACGGGATCATCAGGGTTATATAGGAGACAGGATCATCAGGTTAATATAGGAGACATGATCATCAGTGTTATATAGGAGACAGGATAATCAGGGTTATATAGGAGACAGGATCATCAGGGTTATATAGGAGACGGGATCATAAGGGTTATATAGGAGACAGGATCATCAGGGTTATATAGGAGACAGGATCATCAGGGTAATATAGGAGACATGATCATCAGGGTTACAGGGTAATATAGGAGACATGATCATCAGAGTTATATAGGAGATAGGATCATCAGGGTTATATAGGAGACAGGATCATCAGGGTTATATAGGAGACGGGATCATCAGGGTTATATAGGAGACAGGATCATCAGGGTAATATAGGAGAAAGGATCATCAGGGTTATATAGGAGACAGGATCATCAGGGTTATATAGGAGACAGGATCATCAGGGTAATATAGGAGACATGATTATCAGGGTTATATAGGAGACAGGATAATCAGGGTTATATAGGAGACAGGATCATCAGGGTTATATAGGAGACAGGATCATCAGGGTTGTATAGGAGACATGATCATCAGGAATATATAGGAGACATGATCATCAGGGTTATATAGGAGACAGGATCATCAGGGTTATATAGGAGACAGGATCATCAGGGTTATATAGGAGACAGGATCATCAGGGTTGTATAGGAGACATGATCATCAGAATTAGATAGGAGACATGATCATCAGGGTTATATAGGAGACAGGATAATCAGGGTTATATAGGAGACAGGATCATCAGGGTTATATAGGAGACAGGATCATCAGGGTTGTATAGGAGACATGATCATCATGAATATATAGGAGACATGATCATCAGGGTTATATAGGAGACAGGATAATCAGGGTTATATAGGAGACAGGATCATCAGGGTTATATAGGAGACAGGATCATCAGGGTTGTATAGGAGACATGATCATCAGGAATATATAGGAGACATGATTAACAGGGTTAGAGGGTAATATAGGAGACATGATCATCAGGGTTATATAGGAGACAGGATCATCAGGGTTATATAGGAGACAGGATCATCAGGGTTTTATAGGAGACCGGATCATCAGGGTTATTTAGGAGACAGGATCATCAGGGTTATATAGGAGACAGGATCATCAGGGTAATATAGGAGAAAGGATCATCAGGGTTATATAGGAGACAGGATCATCAGGGTTGTATAGGAGACATGATCATCAGGAATATATAGGAGACATGATCATCAGGGTTACAGGGTAATATAGGAGACATGATCATCAGGGTTAGAGGATAATATAGGAGACATGATCATCAGAGTTATATAGGAGATAGGATCATCAGTGTTATATAGGAGACAGGATCATCAGAATTAGATAGGAGACATGATCATAGGGGTTATATAGGAGACAGGATCATCAGTGTTATATAGGAGACAGGATCATCAGGGTTATATAGGAGACATGATCATCAGGAATATATAGGAGACAGGATCATCAGGGTTATATAGGAGACAGGATCATCAGGGTTGTATAGGAGACATGATCATCAGGAATATATAGGAGACATGATCATCAGGGTTATATAGGAGACAGGATCATCAGGGTTATATAGGAGACAGGATCATCAGGGTTGTATAGGAGACATGATCATCAGAATTAGATAGGAGACATGATCATAGGGGTTATATAGGAGACAGGATCATCAGTGTTATATAGGAGACAGGATCATCAGAATTAGATAGGAGACATGATCATAGGGGTTATATAGGAGACAGGATCATCAGTGTTATATAGGAGACAGGATCATCAGGGTTATATAGGAGACCGGATCATCAGGGTTATTTAGGAGACAGGATCATCAGGGTTACAGGGTAATATAGGAGACATGATCATCAGGGTTAGAGGGTAATATAGGAGACATGATCATCAGAGTTATATAGGAGATAGGATCATCAGGGTTATATAGGAGACTTGATCATCAGGGTAATATAGGAGACATGATCATATGGGTTAGAGGGTAATATAGGAGACAGGATCATCTGGGTTATTTTGGAGACCGGATCATCAGGGTTATTTAGGAGACAGGATCATCAGGGTTACAGGGTAATATAGGAGACAGGATCATCAGGGTTATATAGGAGACAGGATCATCAGGGTTATATAGGAGACAGGATCATCAGGGTAATATAGGAGACATGATCATCAGGGTTATATAGGAGACAGGATAATCAGTGTTATATAGGAGACAGGATCATCAGAATTAGATAGGAGACATGATCATAGGGGTTATATAGGAGACAGGATCATCAGTGTTATATAGGAGACAGGATCATCAGGGTTATATAGGAGACATGATCATCAGGAATATATAGGAGACAGGATCATCAGGGTTATATAGGAGACAGGATCATCAGGGTTGTATAGGAGACATGATCATCAGGAATATATAGGAGACATGATCATCAGGGTTATATAGGAGACAGGATCATCAGGGTTATATAGGAGACAGGATCATCAGGGTTGTATAGGAGACATGATCATCAGAATTAGATAGGAGACATGATCATAGGGGTTATATAGGAGACAGGATCATCAGTGTTATATAGGAGACAGGATCATCAGAATTAGATAGGAGACATGATCATAGGGGTTATATAGGAGACAGGATCATCAGTGTTATATAGGAGACAGGATCATCAGGGTTATATAGGAGACCGGATCATCAGGGTTATTTAGGAGACAGGATCATCAGGGTTACAGGGTAATATAGGAGACATGATCATCAGGGTTAGAGGGTAATATAGGAGACATGATCATCAGAGTTATATAGGAGATAGGATCATCAGGGTTATATAGGAGACTTGATCATCAGGGTAATATAGGAGACATGATCATATGGGTTAGAGGGTAATATAGGAGACAGGATCATCTGGGTTATTTGGGAGACCGGATCATCAGGGTTATTTTGGAGACAGGATCATCAGGGTTACAGGGTAATATAGGAGACAGGATCATCAGGGTTATATAGGAGACAGGATCATCAGGGTTATATAGGAGACAGGATCATCAGGGTAATATAGGAGACATGATCATCAGGGTTATATAGGAGACAGGATAATCAGGGTTATATAGGAGACAGGATCATCAGGGTTATATAGGAGACAGGATCATCAGGGTTATATAGGAGACAGGATCATCAGGGTTAAATAGGAGACCGGATCATCAAGGTTATTTAGGAGACAGGATCATCAGGGTTATTTAGGAGACAGGATCATCAGGGTTACAGGGTAATATAGGAGACATGATCATCAGGGTTAGAGGATAATATAGGAGACAGGATCATCAGTGTTATATAGGAGACAGGATCATCAGGAATATATAGGAGACAGGATCATCAGGGTTATATAGGAGACAGGATCATCAGGGTTGTATAGGAGACATGATCATCAGGAATATATAGGAGACATGATCATCAGGGTTATATAGGAGACAGGATCATCAGGGTTATATAGGAGACAGGATCATCAGGGTTGTATAGGAGACATGATCATCAGAATTAGATAGGAGACATGATCATAGGGGTTATATAGGAGACAGGATCATCAGTGTTATATAGGAGACAGGATCATCAGAATTAGATAGGAGACATGATCATAGGGGTTATATAGGAGACAGGATCATCAGTGTTATATAGGAGACAGGATCATCAGGGTTATATAGGAGACAGGATCATCAGGGTTATATAGGAGACAGGATCATCAGGGTAATATAGGAGACATGATCATCAGGGTTATATAGGAGACAGGATCATCAGGGTTACAGGGTAATATAGGAGACATGATCATCAGGGTTAGAGGGTAATATAGGAGACATGATCATCAGAGTTATATAGGAGATAGGATCATCAGGGTTATATAGGAGACTTGATCATCAGGGTAATATAGGAGACATGATCATATGGGTTAGAGGGTAATATAGGAGACAGGATCATCTGGGTTATTTGGGAGACCGGATCATCAGGGTTATTTAGGAGACAGGATCATCAGGGTTACAGGGTAATATATGAGACAGGATCATCAGGGTTATATAGGAGACAGGATCATCAGGGTTATATAGGAGACAGGATCATCAGGGTAATATAGGAGACATGATCATCAGGGTTATATAGGACACAGGATAATCAGGGTTATATAGGAGACAGGATCATCAGGGTTATATAGGAGACAGGATCATCAGGGTTATATAGGAGACAGGATCATCAGGGTTAAATAGGAGACCGGATCATCAGGGTTATTTAGGAGACAGGATCATCAGGGTTATTTAGGAGACAGGATCATCAGGGTTACAGGGTAATATAGGAGACATGATCATCAGGGTTAGAGGATAATATAGGAGACAGGATCATCAGTGTGATATAGGAGACAGGATCATCAGGGTTATATAGGAGACATGATCATCAGGAATATATAGGAGACAGGATCATCAGGGTTATATAGGAGACAGGATCATCAGGGTTGTATAGGAGACATGATCATCAGGAATATATAGGAGACATGATCATCAGGGTTATATAGGAGACAGGATCATCAGGGTTATATAGGAGACAGGATCATCAGGGTTGTATAGGAGACATGATCATCAGAATTAGATAGGAGACATGATCATAGGGGTTATATAGGAGACAGGATCATCAGTGTTATAAAGGAGACAGGATCATCAGAATTAGATAGGAGACATGATCATAGGGGTTATATAGGAGACAGGATCATCAGTGTTATATAGGAGACAGGATCATCAGGGTTATATAGGAGACAGGATCATCAGGGTTATATAGGAGACAGGATCATCAGGGTAATATAGGAGACATGATCATCAGGGTTATATAGGAGACAGGATAATCAGGGTTATATAGGAGACAGGATCATCAGGGTTATATAGGAGACAGGATCATCAGGGTTATATAGGAGACAGGATCATCAGGGTTAAATAGGAGACCGGATCATCAGGGTTATTTAGGAGACAGGATCATCAGGGTTATTTAGGAGACAGGATCATCAGGGTTACAGGGTAATATAGGAGACATGATCATCAGGGTTAGAGGATAATATAGGAGACATGATCATCAGAGTTATATAGGAGATAGGATTATCAGGGTTATATAGGAGACAGGATCATCAGGGTTATATAGGAGACGGGATCATCAGGGTTATATAGGAGACAGGATCATCAGGGTAATATAGGAGAAAGGATCATCAGGGTTATATAGGAGACAGGATCATCAGGGTTATATAGGAGACAGGATCATCAGGGTAATATAGGAGACATGATCATCAGGGTTATATAGGAGACAGGATCATCAGGGTTATATAGGAGACAGGATCATCAGGGTTGTATAGGAGACATGATCATCAGGAATATATAGGAGACATGATCATCAGGGTTATATAGGAGACAGGATCATCAGGGTTACATAGGAGACAGGATCATCAGGGTTATATTGGAGACAGGATCATCAGGGTTGTATAGGAGACATGATCATAAGAATTATATAGGAGACATGATCATAGGGGTTATATAGGAGACAGGATCATCAGTGTTATGTAGGAGACAGGATCATCAGGGTTATATAGGATACAGGATCATAAGGGTTGTATAGGAGACATGATCATCAGGAATATATAGGAGACAGGATCATCAGGGTTATATAGGAGACAGGATCATCAGGGTTATATAGGAGACAGGATAATCTGGGTTATATAGGAGACAGGATCATCAGGGTTATATAGGAGACCGGATCATCAGGGTTATTTAGGAGACAGGATCATCAGGGTTACAGGGTAATATAGGAGACATGATCATCAGGGTTAGAGGGTAATATAGGAGACATGATCATCAGAGTTATATAGGAGATAGGATCATCAGGGTTATATAGGAGACGGGATCATCAGGGTTATATAGGAGACGGGATCATCAGGGTTATATAGGAGACAGGATCATCATGGTAATATAGGAGACAGGATCATCAGGGTTATATAGGAGACAGGATCATCAGGGTTATATAGGAGACAGGATCATCAGGGTAATATAGGAGACATGATCATCAGGGTTATATAGGAGACAGGATAATCAGGCTTATATAGGAGACAGGATCATCAGGGTTATATAGGAGACAGGATCATCAGTGTTATATAGGAGACAGGATCATCAGGGTTGTATAGGAGACATGATCATCAGGATTATATAAGAGACATGATCATCAGGGTTATAAAGGAGACAGGATGATCAGGGTTGTATTGGAGACATGATCATCAGGGTTATATAGGAGACATGATCATCAGGGTTAGAGGGTAATATAGGAGACAGGATAATCGGGGTTTATATAGGAGACAGGGTCTTCAGGATTATATAGGAGACAGGATCATCAGGGTCATATAGGAGACAGGATCATCAGGGTAATATAGGAGACATGATCATCAGGGTTATATAGGAGACAGGATAATCAGGGTTATATAGGAGACAGGATCATCAGGGTTATATAGGAGACAGGATCATCAGGGTTGTATAGGAGACATGATCATCAGGAATATATAGAAGACATGATCATCAGGGTTATATAGGAGACAGGATCATCAGGGTTATATAGGAGAAAGGATCATCAGGGTTATATAGGAGACAGGATCATCAGGGTTGTATAGGAGACATGATCATCAGAATTATATAGGAGACATGATCATAGGGGTTAAATAGTAGACAGGATAATCAGGTTTATAGGAGACAGGATCATCAGGGTTATATAGGAGACATGATCATCAGGGTTAAAGGGTAATATAGGAGACAGTCTCATCAGGGTAATATAGGAGACAGGATCATGAGGGTTATATAGGAGACATGATCATGAGGGTTATATAGGAGACAGGATCATCCGGGTTATATAGGAGACAGGATCATCAGGGTTATATAGGAGACAGGATCATCAGGGTTATATAGGAGAAAGGATCATCAGGGTTATATAGGAGACAGGATCATCAGGGTTGTATAGGAGACATGATCATCAGAATTATATAGGAGACATGATCATAGGGGTTAAATAGGAGACAGGATCATCAGGGTTGTATAGGAGACATGATCATCAGAATTAGATAGGAGACATGATCATAGGGGTTATATAGGAGACAGGATCATCAGTGTTATATAGGAGACAGGATCATCAGAATTAGATAGGAGACATGATCATAGGGGTTATATAGGAGACAGGATCATCAGTGTTATATAGGAGACAGGATCATCAGGGTTATATAGGAGACATGATCATCAGGAATATATAGGAGACAGGATCATCAGGGTTATATAGGAGACAGGATCATCAGGGTTGTATAGGAGACATGATCATCAGGAATATATAGGAGACATGATCATCAGGGTTATATAGGAGACAGGATCATCAGGGTTATATAGGAGACAGGATCATCAGGGTTGTATAGGAGACATGATCATCAGAATTAGATAGGAGACATGATCATAGGGGTTATATAGGAGACAGGATCATCAGTGTTATATAGGAGACAGGATCATCAGAATTAGATAGGAGACATGATCATAGGGGTTATATAGGAGACAGGATCATCAGTGTTATATAGGAGACAGGATCATCAGGGTTATATAGGAGACCGGATAATCAGGGTTATTTAGGAGACAGGATCATCAGGGTTACAGGGTAATATAGGAGACATGATCATCAGGGTTAGAGGGTAATATAGGAGACATGATCATCAGAGTTATATAGGAGATAGGATCATCAGGGTTATATAGGAGACTTGATCATCAGGGTAATATAGGAGACATGATCATATGGGTTAGAGGGTAATATAGGAGACAGGATCATCTGGGTTATTTGGGAGACCGGATCATCAGGGTTATTTAGGAGACAGGATCATCAGGGTTACAGGGTAATATAGGAGACAGGATCATCAGGGTTATATAGGAGACAGGATCATCAGGGTTATATAGGAGACAGGATCATCAGGGTAATATAGGAGACATGATCATCAGGGTTATATAGGAGACAGGATAATCAGGGTTATATAGGAGACAGGATCATCAGGGTTATATAGGAGACAGGATCATCAGGGTTATATAGGAGACAGGATCATCAGGGTTAAATAGGAGACCGGATCATCAGGGTTATTTAGGAGACAGGATCATCAGGGTTATTTAGGAGACAGGATCATCAGGGTTACAGGGTAATATAGGAGACATGATCATCAGGGTTAGAGGATAATATAGGAGACAGGATCATCAGTGTTATATAGGAGACAGGATCATCAGGGTTATATAGGAGACATGATCATCAGGAATATATAGGAGACAGGATCATCAGGGTTATATAGGAGACAGGATCATCAGGGTTGTATAGGAGACATGATCATCAGGAATATATAGGAGACATGATCATCAGGGTTATATAGGAGACAGGATCATCAGGGTTATATAGGAGACAGGATCATCAGGGTTGTATAGGAGACATGATCATCAGAATTAGATAGGAGACATGATCATAGGGGTTATATAGGAGACAGGATCATCAGTGTTATATAGGAGACAGGATCATCAGAATTAGATAGGAGACATGATCATAGGGGTTATATAGGAGACAGGATCATCAGTGTTATATAGGAGACAGGATCATCAGGGTTATATAGGAGACCGGATCATCAGGGTTATTTAGGAGACAGGATCATCAGGGTTACAGGGTAATATAGGAGACATGATCATCAGGGTTAGAGGGTAATATAGGAGACATGATCATCAGAGTTATATAGGAGATAGGATCATCAGGGTTATATAGGAGACTTGATCATCAGGGTAATATAGGAGACATGATCATATGGGTTAGAGGGTAATATAGGAGACAGGATCATCTGGGTTATTTGGGAGACCGGATCATCAGGGTTATTTAGGAGACAGGATCATCAGGGTTACAGGGTAATATAGGAGACAGGATCATCAGGGTTATATAGGAGACAGGATCATCAGGGTTATATAGGAGACAGGATCATCAGGGTAATATAGGAGACATGATCATCAGGGTTATATAGGAGACAGGATAATCAGGGTTATATAGGAGACAGGATCATCAGGGTTATATAGGAGACAGGATCATCAGGGTTATATAGGAGACAGGATCATCAGGGTTAAATAGGAGACCGGATCATCAGGGTTATTTAGGAGACAGGATCATCAGGGTTATTTAGGAGACAGGATCATCAGGGTTACAGGGTAATATAGGAGACATGATCATCAGGGTTAGAGGATAATATAGGAGACATGATCATCAGAGTTATATAGGAGATAGGATCATCAGGGTTATATAGGAGACAGGATCATCAGGGTTATATAGGAGACGGGATCATCAGGGTTATATAGGAGACAGGATCATCAGGGTAATATAGGAGAAAGGATCATCAGGGTTATATAGGAGACAGGATCATCAGGGTTATATAGGAGACAGGATCATCAGGGTAATATAGGAGACATGATCATCAGGGTTATATAGGAGACAGGATCATCAGGGTTATATAGGAGACAGGATCATCAGGGTTAAATAGGAGACCGGATCATCAGGGTTATTTAGGAGACAGGATCATCAGGGTTATTTAGGAGACAGGATCATCAGGGTTACAGGGTAATATAGGAGACATGATCATCAGGGTTAGAGGATAATATAGGAGACAGGATCATCAGTGTTATATAGGAGACAGGATCATCAGGGTTATATAGGAGACATGATCATCAGGAATATATAGGAGACAGGATCATCAGGGTTATATAGGAGACAGGATCATCAGGGTTGTATAGGAGACATGATCATCAGGAATATATAGGAGACATGATCATCAGGGTTATATAGGAGACAGGATCATCAGGGTTATATAGGAGACAGGATCATCAGGGTTGTATAGGAGACATGATCATCAGAATTAGATAGGAGACATGATCATAGGGGTTATATAGGAGACAGGATCATCAGTGTTATATAGGAGACAGGATCATCAGAATTAGATAGGAGACATGATCATAGGGGTTATATAGGAGACAGGATCATCAGTGTTATATAGGAGACAGGATCATCAGGGTTATATAGGAGACCGGATCATCAGGGTTATTTAGGAGACAGGATCATCAGGGTTACAGGGTAATATAGGAGACATGATCATCAGGGTTAGAGGGTAATATAGGAGACATGATCATCAGAGTTATATAGGAGATAGGATCATCAGGGTTATATAGGAGACTTGATCATCAGGGTAATATAGGAGACATGATCATATGGGTTAGAGGGTAATATAGGAGACAGGATCATCTGGGTTATTTGGGAGACCGGATCATCAGGGTTATTTAGGAGACAGGATCATCAGGGTTACAGGGTAATATAGGAGACAGGATCATCAGGGTTATATAGGAGACAGGATCATCAGGGTTATATAGGAGACAGGATCATCAGGGTAATATAGGAGACATGATCATCAGGGTTATATAGGAGACAGGATAATCAGGGTTATATAGGAGACAGGATCATCAGGGTTATATAGGAGACAGGATCATCAGGGTTATATAGGAGACAGGATCATCAGGGTTAAATAGGAGACCGGATCATCAGGGTTATTTAGGAGACAGGATCATCAGGGTTATTTAGGAGACAGGATCATCAGGGTTACAGGGTAATATAGGAGACATGATCATCAGGGTTAGAGGATAATATAGGAGACATGATCATCAGAGTTATATAGGAGATAGGATCATCAGGGTTATATAGGAGACAGGATCATCAGGGTTATATAGGAGACGGGATCATCAGGGTTATATAGGAGACAGGATCATCAGGGTAATATAGGAGAAAGGATCATCAGGGTTATATAGGAGACAGGATCATCAGGGTTATATAGGAGACAGGATCATCAGGGTAATATAGGAGACATGATCATCAGGGTTATATAGGAGACAGGATAATCAGGGTTATATAGGAGACAGGATCATCAGGGTTATATAGGAGACAGGATCATCAGGGTTGTATAGGAGACATGATCATCAGGAATATATAGGAGACATGATCATCAGGGTTATATAGGAGACAGGATCATCAGGGTTACATAGGAGACAGAATCATCAGGGTTATATTGGAGACAGGATCATCAGGGTTGTATAGGAGACATGATCATAAGAATTATATAGGAGACATGATCATAGGGGTTATATAGGAGACAGGATCATCAGTGTTATGTAGGAGACAGGATCATCAGGGTTATATAGGATACAGGATCATAAGGGTTGTATAGGAGACATGATCATCAGGAATATATAGGAGACAGGATCATCAGGGTTATATAGGAGACAGGATCATAGGGGTTAAATAGGAGACAGGATCATCAGGGTTAAATAGGAGACAGAATCATCAGAGTTATATAGGACACGGGATCATCGGGGTAATATAAGAGACAGGCTCATCAGGGTTAGAGGGTTGTATAGGAGACATGATCATCGGGATTATATAGGAGACAGGATCATCAGGGTTGTATAGGAGACATGATCATCAGGATTATATAAGAGACATGATCATCAGGGTTATAAAGGAGACAGGATGATCAGGGTTGTATTGGAGACATGATCATCAGGGTTATATAGGAGACATGATCAACAGGGTTAGAGGGTAATATAGGAGACAGGATAATCGGGGTTATATAGGAGACAGGGTCTTCAGGATTATATAGGAGACAGGATCATCAGGGTCATATAGGAGACAGGATCATCAGGGTAATATAGGAGACATGATCATCAGGGTTATATAGGAGACAGGATAATCAGGGTAATATAGGAGAAAGGATCATCAGGGTTATATAGGAGACAGGATCATCAGGGTTATATAGGAGACAGGATCATCAGGGTAATATAGGAGACATGATCATCAGGGTTATATAGGAGACAGGATAATCAGGGTTATATAGGAGACAGGATCATCAGGGTTATATAGGAGACAGGATCATCAGGGTTGTATAGGAGACATGATCATCAGGAATATATAGGAGACATGATCATCAGGGTTATATAGGAGACAGGATCATCAGGGTTACATAGGAGACAGGATCATCAGGGTTATATTGGAGACAGGATCATCAGGGTTGTATAGGAGACATGATCATAAGAATTATATAGGAGACATGATCATAGGGGTTATATAGGAGACAGGATCATCAGTGTTATGTAGGAGACAGGATCATCAGGGTTATATAGGATACAGGATCATAAGGGTTGTATAGGAGACATGATCATCAGGAATATATAGGAGACAGGATCATCAGGGTTATATAGGAGACAGGATCATCAGGGTTATATAGGAGACAGGATAATCTGGGTTATATAGGAGACAGGATCATCAGGGTTATATAGGAGACTGGATCATCAGGGTTATTTAGGAGACAGGATCATCAGGGTTACAGGGTAATATAGGAGACATGATCATCAGGGTTAGAGGGTAATATAGGAGACATGATCATCAGAGTTATATAGGAGATAGGATCATCAGGGTTATATAGGAGACGGGATCATCAGGGTTATATAGGAGACGGGATCATCAGGGTTATATAGGAGACAGGATCATCAGGGTAATATAGGAGACAGGATCATCAGGGTTATATAGGAGACAGGATCATCAGGGTTATATAGGAGACAGGATCATCAGGGTAATATAGGAGACATGATCATCAGGGTTATATAGGAGACAGGATAATCAGGCTTATATAGGAGACAGGATCATCAGGGTTATATAGGAGACAGGATCATCAGTGTTATATAGGAGACAGGATCATCAGGGTTATATAGGAGACATGATCATCAGGAATATATAGGAGACATGATCATCAGGGTTATATAGGAGACAGGATCATCAGGGTTATATAGGAGACAGGATCATCAGGGTTATATAGGAGACAGGATCATCAGGGTTATATAGGAGACAGGATCATCAGGGTAATATAGGAGACATGATCATCAGGGTTATATAGGAGACAGGATAATCAGGGTTATATAGGAGACAGGATCATCAGGGTTATATAGGAGACAGGATCATCAGGGTTATATAGGAGACAGGATCATCAGGGTTAAATAGGAGACCGGATCATCAGGGTTATTTAGGAGACAGGATCATCAGGGTTATTTAGGAGACAGGATCATCAGGGTTACAGGGTAATATAGGAGACATGATCATCAGGGTTAGAGGATAATATAGGAGACAGGATCATCAGTGTTATATAGGAGACAGGATCATCAGGGTTATATAGGAGACATGATCATCAGGAATATATAGGAGACAGGATCATCAGGGTTATATAGGAGACAGGATCATCAGGGTTGTATAGGAGACATGATCATCAGGAATATATAGGAGACATGATCATCAGGGTTATATAGGAGACAGGATCATGAGGGGTATATAGGAGACAGGATCATCAGGGTTAAAGGGTAATATAGGAGACAGTCTCATCAGGGTAATATAGGAGACAGGATCATGAGGGTTATATAGGAGACATGATCATGAGGGTTATATAGGAGACAGGATCATCCGGGTTATATAGGAGACAGGATCATCAGGGTTATATAGGAGACAGGATCATCAGGGTTATATAGGAGAAAGGATCATCAGGGTTATATAGGAGACAGGATCATCAGGGTTGTATAGGAGACATGATCATCAGAATTATATAGGAGACATGATCATAGGGGTTAAATAGGAGACAGGATCATCAGGGTTGTATAGGAGACATGATCATCAGAATTAGATAGGAGACATGATCATAGGGGTTATATAGGAGACAGGATCATCAGTGTTATATAGGAGACAGGATCATCAGAATTAGATAGGAGACATGATCATAGGGGTTATATAGGAGACAGGATCATCAGTGTTATATAGGAGACAGGATCATCAGGGTTATATAGGAGACATGATCATCAGGAATATATAGGAGACAGGATCATCAGGGTTATATAGGAGACAGGATCATCAGGGTTGTATAGGAGACATGATCATCAGGAATATATAGGAGACATGATCATCAGGGTTATATAGGAGACAGGATCATCAGGGTTATATAGGAGACAGGATCATCAGGGTTGTATAGGAGACATGATCATCAGAATTAGATAGGAGACATGATCATAGGGGTTATATAGGAGACAGGATCATCAGTGTTATATAGGAGACAGGATCATCAGAATTAGATAGGAGACATGATCATAGGGGTTATATAGGAGACAGGATCATCAGTGTTATATAGGAGACAGGATCATCAGGGTTATATAGGAGACCGGATCATCAGGGTTATTTAGGAGACAGGATCATCAGGGTTACAGGGTAATATAGGAGACATGATCATCAGGGTTAGAGGGTAATATAGGAGACATGATCATCAGAGTTATATAGGAGATAGGATCATCAGGGTTATATAGGAGACTTGATCATCATGGTAATATAGGAGACATGATCATATGGGTTAGAGGGTAATATAGGAGACAGGATCATCTGGGTTATTTGGGAGACCGGATCATCAGGGTTATTTAGGAGACAGGATCATCAGGGTTACAGGGTAATATAGGAGACAGGATCATCAGGGTTATATAGGAGACAGGATCATCAGGGTTATATAGGAGACAGGATCATCAGGGTAATATAGGAGACATGATCATCAGGGTTATATAGGAGACAGGATAATCAGGGTTATATAGGAGACAGGATCATCAGGGTTATATAGGAGACAGGATCATCAGGGTTATATAGGAGACAGGATCATCAGGGTTAAATAGGAGACCGGATCATCAGGGTTATTTAGGAGACAGGATCATCAGGGTTATTTAGGAGACAGGATCATCAGGGTTACAGGGTAATATAGGAGACATGATCATCAGGGTTAGAGGATAATATAGGAGACAGGATCATCAGTGTTATATAGGAGACAGGATCATCAGGGTTATATAGGAGACATGATCATCAGGAATATATAGGAGACAGGATCATCAGGGTTATATAGGAGACAGGATCATCAGGGTTGTATAGGAGACATGATCATCAGGAATATATAGGAGACATGATCATCAGGGTTATATAGGAGACAGGATCATCAGGGTTATATAGGAGACAGGATCATCAGGGTTGTATAGGAGACATGATCATCAGAATTAGATAGGAGACATGATCATAGGGGTTATATAGGAGACAGGATCATCAGTGTTATATAGGAGACAGGATCATCAGAATTAGATAGGAGACATGATCATAGGGGTTATATAGGAGACAGGATCATCAGTGTTATATAGGAGACAGGATCATCAGGGTTATATAGGAGACCGGATCATCAGGGTTATTTAGGAGACAGGATCATCAGGGTTACAGGGTAATATAGGAGACATGATCATCAGGGTTAGAGGGTAATATAGGAGACATGATCATCAGAGTTATATAGGAGATAGGATCATCAGGGTTATATAGGAGACTTGATCATCAGGGTAATATAGGAGACATGATCATATGGGTTAGAGGGTAATATAGGAGACAGGATCATCTGGGTTATTTGGGAGACCGGATCATCAGGGTTATTTAGGAGACAGGATCATCAGGGTTACAGGGTAATATAGGAGACAGGATCATCAGGGTTATATAGGAGACAGGATCATCAGGGTTATATAGGAGACAGGATCATCAGGGTAATATAGGAGACATGATCATCAGGGTTATATAGGAGACAGGATAATCAGGGTTATATAGGAGACAGGATCATCAGGGTTATATAGGAGACAGGATCATCAGGGTTATATAGGAGACAGGATCATCAGGGTTAAATAGGAGACCGGATCATCAGGGTTATTTAGGAGACAGGATCATCAGGGTTATTTAGGAGACAGGATCATCAGGGTTACAGGGTAATATAGGAGACATGATCATCAGGGTTAGAGGATAATATAGGAGACATGATCATCAGAGTTATATAGGAGATAGGATCATCAGGGTTATATAGGAGACAGGATCATCAGGGTTATATAGGAGACGGGATCATCAGGGTTATATAGGAGACAGGATCATCAGGGTAATATAGGAGAAAGGATCATCAGGGTTATATAGGAGACAGGATCATCAGGGTTATATAGGAGACAGGATCATCAGGGTAATATAGGAGACATGATCATCAGGGTTATATAGGAGACAGGATCATCAGGGTTATATAGGAGACAGGATCATCAGGGTTAAATAGGAGACCGGATCATCAGGGTTATTTAGGAGACAGGATCATCAGGGTTATTTAGGAGACAGGATCATCAGGGTTACAGGGTAATATAGGAGACATGATCATCAGGGTTAGAGGATAATATAGGAGACAGGATCATCAGTGTTATATAGGAGACAGGATCATCAGGGTTATATAGGAGACATGATCATCAGGAATATATAGGAGACAGGATCATCAGGGTTATATAGGAGACAGGATCATCAGGGTTGTATAGGAGACATGATCATCAGGAATATATAGGAGACATGATCATCAGGGTTATATAGGAGACAGGATCATCAGGGTTATATAGGAGACAGGATCATCAGGGTTGTATAGGAGACATGATCATCAGAATTAGATAGGAGACATGATCATAGGGGTTATATAGGAGACAGGATCATCAGTGTTATATAGGAGACAGGATCATCAGAATTAGATAGGAGACATGATCATAGGGGTTATATAGGAGACAGGATCATCAGTGTTATATAGGAGACAGGATCATCAGGGTTATATAGGAGACCGGATCATCAGGGTTATTTAGGAGACAGGATCATCAGGGTTACAGGGTAATATAGGAGACATGATCATCAGGGTTAGAGGGTAATATAGGAGACATGATCATCAGAGTTATATAGGAGATAGGATCATCAGGGTTATATAGGAGACTTGATCATCAGGGTAATATAGGAGACATGATCATATGGGTTAGAGGGTAATATAGGAGACAGGATCATCTGGGTTATTTGGGAGACCGGATCATCAGGGTTATTTAGGAGACAGGATCATCAGGGTTACAGGGTAATATAGGAGACAGGATCATCAGGGTTATATAGGAGACAGGATCATCAGGGTTATATAGGAGACAGGATCATCAGGGTAATATAGGAGACATGATCATCAGGGTTATATAGGAGACAGGATAATCAGGGTTATATAGGAGACAGGATCATCAGGGTTATATAGGAGACAGGATCATCAGGGTTATATAGGAGACAGGATCATCAGGGTTAAATAGGAGACCGGATCATCAGGGTTATTTAGGAGACAGGATCATCAGGGTTATTTAGGAGACAGGATCATCAGGGTTACAGGGTAATATAGGAGACATGATCATCAGGGTTAGAGGATAATATAGGAGACATGATCATCAGAGTTATATAGGAGATAGGATCATCAGGGTTATATAGGAGACAGGATCATCAGGGTTATATAGGAGACGGGATCATCAGGGTTATATAGGAGACAGGATCATCAGGGTAATATAGGAGAAAGGATCATCAGGGTTATATAGGAGACAGGATCATCAGGGTTATATAGGAGACAGGATCATCAGGGTAATATAGGAGACATGATCATCAGGGTTATATAGGAGACAGGATAATCAGGGTTATATAGGAGACAGGATCATCAGGGTTATATAGGAGACAGGATCATCAGGGTTGTATAGGAGACATGATCATCAGGAATATATAGGAGACATGATCATCAGGGTTATATAGGAGACAGGATCATCAGGGTTACATAGGAGACAGGATCATCAGGGTTATATTGGAGACAGGATCATCAGGGTTGTATAGGAGACATGATCATAAGAATTATATAGGAGACATGATCATAGGGGTTATATAGGAGACAGGATCATCAGTGTTATGTAGGAGACAGGATCATCAGGGTTATATAGGATACAGGATCATAAGGGTTGTATAGGAGACATGATCATCAGGAATATATAGGAGACAGGATCATCAGGGTTATATAGGAGACAGGATCATAGGGGTTAAATAGGAGACAGGATCATCAGGGTTAAATAGGAGACAGAATCATCAGAGTTATATAGGACACGGGATCATCGGGGTAATATAAGAGACAGGCTCATCAGGGTTAGAGGGTTGTATAGGAGACATGATCATCGGGATTATATAGGAGACAGGATCATCAGGGTTGTATAGGAGACATGATCATCAGGATTATATAAGAGACATGATCATCAGGGTTATAAAGGAGACAGGATGATCAGGGTTGTATTGGAGACATGATCATCAGGGTTATATAGGAGACATGATCAACAGGGTTAGAGGGTAATATAGGAGACAGGATAATCGGGGTTATATAGGAGACAGGGTCTTCAGGATTATATAGGAGACAGGATCATCAGGGTCATATAGGAGACAGGATCATCAGGGTAATATAGGAGACATGATCATCAGGGTTATATAGGAGACAGGATAATCAGGGTAATATAGGAGAAAGGATCATCAGGGTTATATAGGAGACAGGATCATCAGGGTTATATAGGAGACAGGATCATCAGGGTAATATAGGAGACATGATCATCAGGGTTATATAGGAGACAGGATAATCAGGGTTATATAGGAGACAGGATCATCAGGGTTATATAGGAGACAGGATCATCAGGGTTGTATAGGAGACATGATCATCAGGAATATATAGGAGACATGATCATCAGGGTTATATAGGAGACAGGATCATCAGGGTTACATAGGAGACAGGATCATCAGGGTTATATTGGAGACAGGATCATCAGGGTTGTATAGGAGACATGATCATAAGAATTATATAGGAGACATGATCATAGGGGTTATATAGGAGACAGGATCATCAGTGTTATGTAGGAGACAGGATCATCAGGGTTATATAGGATACAGGATCATAAGGGTTGTATAGGAGACATGATCATCAGGAATATATAGGAGACAGGATCATCAGGGTTATATAGGAGACAGGATCATCAGGGTTATATAGGAGACAGGATAATCTGGGTTATATAGGAGACAGGATCATCAGGGTTATATAGGAGACTGGATCATCAGGGTTATTTAGGAGACAGGATCATCAGGGTTACAGGGTAATATAGGAGACATGATCATCAGGGTTAGAGGGTAATATAGGAGACATGATCATCAGAGTTATATAGGAGATAGGATCATCAGGGTTATATAGGAGACGGGATCATCAGGGTTATATAGGAGACGGGATCATCAGGGTTATATAGGAGACAGGATCATCAGGGTAATATAGGAGACAGGATCATCAGGGTTATATAGGAGACAGGATCATCAGGGTTATATAGGAGACAGGATCATCAGGGTAATATAGGAGACATGATCATCAGGGTTATATAGGAGACAGGATAATCAGGCTTATATAGGAGACAGGATCATCAGGGTTATATAGGAGACAGGATCATCAGTGTTATATAGGAGACAGGATCATCAGGGTTATATAGGAGACATGATCATCAGGAATATATAGGAGACATGATCATCAGGGTTATATAGGAGACAGGATCATCAGGGTTATATAGGAGACAGGATCATCAGGGTTATATAGGAGACAGGATCATCAGGGTTATATAGGAGACAGGATCATCAGGGTAATATAGGAGACATGATCATCAGGGTTATATAGGAGACAGGATAATCAGGGTTATATAGGAGACAGGATCATCAGGGTTATATAGGAGACAGGATCATCAGGGTTATATAGGAGACAGGATCATCAGGGTTAAATAGGAGACCGGATCATCAGGGTTATTTAGGAGACAGGATCATCAGGGTTATTTAGGAGACAGGATCATCAGGGTTACAGGGTAATATAGGAGACATGATCATCAGGGTTAGAGGATAATATAGGAGACAGGATCATCAGTGTTATATAGGAGACAGGATCATCAGGGTTATATAGGAGACATGATCATCAGGAATATATAGGAGACAGGATCATCAGGGTTATATAGGAGACAGGATCATCAGGGTTGTATAGGAGACATGATCATCAGGAATATATAGGAGACATGATCATCAGGGTTATATAGGAGACAGGATCATCAGGGTTATATAGGAGACAGGATCATCAGGGTTGTATAGGAGACATGATCATCAGAATTAGATAGGAGACATGATCATAGGGGTTATATAGGAGACAGGATCATCAGTGTTATATAGGAGACAGGATCATCAGGGTTATATAGGAGACAGGATCATCAGTGTTATATAGGAGACAGGATCATCAGGGTTATATAGGAGACCGGATCATCAGGGTTATTTAGGAGACAGGATCATCAGGGTTACAGGGTAATATAGGAGACATGATCATCAGGGTTAGAGGGTAATATAGGAGACATGATCATCAGAGTTATATAGGAGATAGGATCATCAGGGTTATATAGGAGACTTGATCATCAGGGTAATATAGGAGACATGATCATATGGGTTAGAGGGTAATATAGGAGACAGGATCATCTGGGTTATTTGGGAGACCGGATCATCAGGGTTATTTAGGAGACAGGATCATCAGGGTTACAGGGTAATATAGGAGACAGGATCATCAGGGTTATATAGGAGACAGGATCATCAGGGTTATATAGGAGACAGGATCATCAGGGTAATATAGGAGACATGATCATCAGGGTTATATAGGAGACAGGATAATCAGGGTTATATAGGAGACAGGATCATCAGGGTTATATAGGAGACAGGATCATCAGGGTTATATAGGAGACAGGATCATCAGGGTTAAATAGGAGACCGGATCATCAGGGTTATTTAGGAGACAGGATCATCAGGGTTATTTAGGAGACAGGATCATCAGGGTTACAGGGTAATATAGGAGACATGATCATCAGGGTTATAGGATAATATAGGAGACATGATCATCAGAGTTATATAGGAGATAGGATCATCAGGGTTATATAGGAGACAGGATCATCAGGGTTATATAGGAGACGGGATCATCAGGGTTATATAGGAGACAGGATCATCAGGGTAATATAGGAGAAAGGATCATCAGGGTTATATAGGAGACAGGATCATCAGGGTTATATAGGAGACAGGATCATCAGGGTTATATAGGAGACATGATCATCAGGAATATATAGGAGACAGGATCATCAGGGTTATATAGGAGACAGGATCATCAGGGTTGTATAGGAGACATGATCATCAGGAATATATAGGAGACATGATCATCAGGGTTATATAGGAGACAGGATCATCAGGGTTATATAGGAGACAGGATCATCAGGGTTGTATAGGAGACATGATCATCAGAATTAGATAGGAGACATGATCATAGGGGTTATATAGGAGACAGGATCATCAGTGTTATATAGGAGACAGGATCATCAGGGTTATATAGGAGACAGGATCATCAGTGTTATATAGGAGACAGGATCATCAGGGTTATATAGGAGACCGGATCATCAGGGTTATTTAGGAGACAGGATCATCAGGGTTACAGGGTAATATAGGAGACATGATCATCAGGGTTAGAGGGTAATATAGGAGACATGATCATCAGAGTTATATAGGAGATAGGATCATCAGGGTTATATAGGAGACTTGATCATCAGGGTAATATAGGAGACATGATCATATGGGTTAGAGGGTAATATAGGAGACAGGATCATCTGGGTTATTTGGGAGACCGGATCATCAGGGTTATTTAGGAGACAGGATCATCAGGGTTACAGGGTAATATAGGAGACAGGATCATCAGGGTTATATAGGAGACAGGATCATCAGGGTTATATAGGAGACAGGATCATCAGGGTAATATAGGAGACATGATCATCAGGGTTATATAGGAGACAGGATAATCAGGGTTATATAGGAGACAGGATCATCAGGGTTATATAGGAGACAGGATCATCAGGGTTATATAGGAGACAGGATCATCAGGGTTAAATAGGAGACCGGATCATCAGGGTTATTTAGGAGACAGGATCATCAGGGTTATTTAGGAGACAGGATCATCAGGGTTACAGGGTAATATAGGAGACATGATCATCAGGGTTATAGGATAATATAGGAGACATGATCATCAGAGTTATATAGGAGATAGGATCATCAGGGTTATATAGGAGACAGGATCATCAGGGTTATATAGGAGACGGGATCATCAGGGTTATATAGGAGACAGGATCATCAGGGTAATATAGGAGAAAGGATCATCAGGGTTATATAGGAGACAGGATCATCAGGGTTATATAGGAGACAGGATCATCAGGGTAATATAGGAGACATGATCATCAGGGTTATATAGGAGACAGGATAATCAGGGTTATATAGGAGACAGGATCATCAGGGTTATATAGGAGACAGGATCATCAGGGTTGTATAGGAGACATGATCATCAGGAATATATAGGAGACATGATCATCAGGGTTATATAGGAGACAGGATCATCAGGGTTACATAGGAGACAGGATCATCAGGGTTATATTGGAGACAGGATCATCAGGGTTGTATAGGAGACATGATCATAAGAATTATATAGGAGACATGATCATAGGGGTTATATAGGAGACAGGATCATCAGTGTTATGTAGGAGACAGGATCATCAGGGTTATATAGGATACAGGATCATAAGGGTTGTATAGGAGACATGATCATCAGGAATATATAGGAGACAGGATCATCAGGGTTATATAGGAGACAGGATCATAGGGGTTAAATAGGAGACAGGATCATCAGGGTTAAATAGGAGACAGAATCATCAGAGTTATATAGGACACGGGATCATCGGGGTAATATAAGAGACAGGCTCATCAGGGTTAGAGGGTTGTATAGGAGACATGATCATCGGGATTATATAGGAGACAGGATCATCAGGGTTGTATAGGAGACATGATCATCAGGATTATATAAGAGACATGATCATCAGGGTTATAAAGGAGACAGGATGATCAGGGTTGTATTGGAGACATGATCATCAGGGTTATATAGGAGACATGATCAACAGGGTTAGAGGGTAATATAGGAGACAGGATAATCGGGGTTATATAGGAGACAGGGTCTTCAGGATTATATAGGAGACAGGATCATCAGGGTCATATAGGAGACAGGATCATCAGGGTAATATAGGAGACATGATCATCAGGGTTATATAGGAGACAGGATAATCAGGGTAATATAGGAGAAAGGATCATCAGGGTTATATAGGAGACAGGATCATCAGGGTTATATAGGAGACAGGATCATCAGGGTAATATAGGAGACATGATCATCAGGGTTATATAGGAGACAGGATAATCAGGGTTATATAGGAGACAGGATCATCAGGGTTATATAGGAGACAGGATCATCAGGGTTGTATAGGAGACATGATCATCAGGAATATATAGGAGACATGATCATCAGGGTTATATAGGAGACAGGATCATCAGGGTTACATAGGAGACAGGATCATCAGGGTTATATTGGAGACAGGATCATCAGGGTTGTATAGGAGACATGATCATAAGAATTATATAGGAGACATGATCATAGGGGTTATATAGGAGACAGGATCATCAGTGTTATGTAGGAGACAGGATCATCAGGGTTATATAGGATACAGGATCATAAGGGTTGTATAGGAGACATGATCATCAGGAATATATAGGAGACAGGATCATCAGGGTTATATAGGAGACAGGATCATCAGGGTTATATAGGAGACAGGATAATCTGGGTTATATAGGAGACAGGATCATCAGGGTTATATAGGAGACCGGATCATCAGGGTTATTTAGGAGACAGGATCATCAGGGTTACAGGGTAATATAGGAGACATGATCATCAGGGTTAGAGGGTAATATAGGAGACATGATCATCAGAGTTATATAGGAGATAGGATCATCAGGGTTATATAGGAGACGGGATCATCAGGGTTATATAGGAGACGGGATCATCAGGGTTATATAGGAGACAGGATCATCAGGGTAATATAGGAGACAGGATCATCAGGGTTATATAGGAGACAGGATCATCAGGGTTATATAGGAGACAGGATCATCAGGGTAATATAGGAGACATGATCATCAGGGTTATATAGGAGACAGGATAATCAGGCTTATATAGGAGACAGGATCATCAGGGTTATATAGGAGACAGGATCATCAGTGTTATATAGGAGACAGGATCATCAGGGTTATATAGGAGACATGATCATCAGGAATATATAGGAGACATGATCATCAGGGTTATATAGGAGACAGGATCATCAGGGTTATATAGGAGACAGGATCATCAGGGTTATATAGGAGACAGGATCATCAGGGTTATATAGGAGACAGGATCATCAGGGTAATATAGGAGACATGATCATCAGGGTTATATAGGAGACAGGATAATCAGGGTTATATAGGAGACAGGATCATCAGGGTTATATAGGAGACAGGATCATAGGGGTTAAATAGGAGACAGGATCATCAGGGTTAAATAGGAGACAGAATCATCAGAGTTATATAGGACACGGGATCATCGGGGTAATATAAGAGACAGGCTCATCAGGGTTAGAGGGTTGTATAGGAGACATGATCATCGGGATTATATAGGAGACAGGATCATCAGGGTTGTATAGGAGACATGATCATCAGGATTATATAAGAGACATGATCATCAGGGTTATAAAGGAGACAGGATGATCAGGGTTGTATTGGAGACATGATCATCAGGGTTATATAGGAGACATGATCATCAGGGTTAGAGGGTAATATAGGAGACAGGATAATCGGGGTTATATAGGAGACAGGGTCTTCAGGATTATATAGGAGACAGGATCATCAGGGTCATGTAGGAGACAGGATCATCAGGGTAATATAGGAGACATGATCATCAGGGTTATATAGGAGACAGGATAATCAGGGTTATATAGGAGACAGGATCATCAGGGTTATATAGGAGACAGGATCATCAGGGTTGTATAGGAGACATGATCATCAGGAATATATAGAAGACATGATCATCAGGGTTATATAGGAGACAGGATCATCAGGGTTATATAGGAGAAAGGATCATCAGGGTTATATAGGAGACAGGATCATCAGGGTTGTATAGGAGACATGATCATCAGAATTATATAGGAGACATGATCATAGGGGTTAAATAGTAGACAGGATAATCAGGTTTATAGGAGACAGGATCATCAGGGTTATATAGGAGACATGATCATCAGGGTTAAAGGGTAATATAGGAGACAGTCTCATCAGGGTAATATAGGAGACAGGATCATGAGGGTTATATAGGAGACATGATCATGAGGGTTATATAGGAGACAGGATCATCCGGGTTATATAGGAGACAGGATCATCAGGGTTATATAGGAGACAGGATCATCAGGGTTATATAGGAGAAAGGATCATCAGGGTTATATAGGAGACAGGATCATCAGGGTTGTATAGGAGACATGATCATCAGAATTATATAGGAGACATGATCATAGGGGTTAAATAGTAGACAGGATAATCAGGTTTATAGGAGACAGGATCATCAGGGTTATATAGGAGACAGGATAATCAGAGTTAAAAGGAGACAGGATCATCAGGGTTATATAGGAGACAGGATCATCAGGGTTATATAGGAGACAGGATCATCAGGGTAATATAGGAGACATGATCATCAGGGTTTTATAGGAGACAGGATAATCAGGGTTATATAGGAGACAGGATCATCAGGGTTATATAGGAGACAGGATCATCAGGGTTGTATAGGAGACATGATCATCAGGAATATATAGGAGACATGATTAACAGGGTTAGAGGGTAATATAGGAGACATGATCATCAGGGTTATATAAGAGACAGGAACATCAGGGTTAGAGGGTAATATAGGAGACATTATCATCAGGGTTATATAGGAGACAGGATCATCAGGGTTATATACGAGACAGGATCATCAGGGTTATATAAGAGAAATTATCATCAGGGTTATATAGGAGACAGTCTCATCAGGGTAATATAGGAGACAGGATCATGAGGGTTATATAGGAGACAGGATAATCCGGGTTATATAGGAGACAGGATCATCAGGGTTATATAGGAGACATGATCATCAGGGTTAAAGGGTAATATAGGAGACAGTCTCATCAGGGTAATATAGGAGACAGGATCATGAGGGTTATATAGGAGACAGGATCATCCGGGTTATATAGGAGACAGGATCATCAGGGTTATATAGGAGACAGGATCATCAGGGTTATATAGGAGACAGGATCATCAGGGTTAGAGGTTTATAATCCTGTTGTGTAATGGTGAGCTACTCCCAGTCACACATGTTTACAATCTGTTAAAATGTTTACATTTCATTCATATGATGATACTATTATGTATGCTATTGCCCTGAATGTTGATTTGGCTTTGTCAAACCCACAGTCAAATGTTATTGCTATGCAGGAATCCCTTGCTGAGTTAAAACTTTAGCTTAATAATTGCAAAACTAAAATACATGTTATTTTTTATTAAACTCTCATTTGAAAGTTTCAGATGAACTAAATGTTCAGTCATTAGATGGTTCTCAAATCGAACGTGTTCCTGCATATAAATACTGAGGCATTTGGATTTATATTGATTTGACGTTTAAAAAACATATAGATGAGTTGGTTAAGAAACTACGATTTAAAGTTGTATTTTTCTACAGATGGTTTAAGAGTAGTGCCCTTCGTTTTGTTATAGGTGACAGTTTTGATACTCATCACTGTATCAGAAGGTTGACTAGACTTCGCTAAAGACCTGTCGATCCCTACATTACTCCCTACTTCATAAACTTCAGTCTTATCTTCCTTTGACATTCTGGTGCCGTTCAGACAATTATTAAATACTTAGACTCTATCTGCATTGATGTTGCTGCTACTGTTTACTCTCTGCCATTTTATTCCTAGTTATATGTACAGTGCCTTGCGAAAGTATTCGGCCCCCTTGAACTTTGCGACCTTTTGCCACATTTCAGGCTTCAAACATAAAGATATAAAACTGTATTTTTTTGTGAAGAATCAACAACAAGTGGGACACAATCGTGAAGTGGAACGACATTTATTGGATATTTCAAACTTTTTTAACAAATCAAAAACTGAAAAATTGGGCGAAATGCAAAATTATTCAGCCCCTTTACTTTCAGTGCAGCAAACTCTCTCCAGAAGTTCAGTGAGGATCTCTGAATGATCCAATGTTGACCTAAATGACTAATGATGATAAATACAATCCACCTGTGTGTAATCAAGTCTCCGTATAAATGCACCTGCACTGTGATAGTCTCAGAGGTTCGTTAAAAGCGCAGAGAGCATCATGAAGAACAAGGAACACACCAGGCAGGTCCGAGATACTGTTGTGAAGAAGTTTAAAGCCGGATTTGGATACAAAAACATTTCTCAAGCTTTAAACATCCCAAGGAGCACTGTGCAAGCGATAATATTGAAATGGAAGGAGTATCAGACCACTGCAAACCTGGCCGTCCCTCTAAACTTTCAGCTCATACAAGAAGAAGACTGATCAGAGATACAGCCAAGAGGCCCATGATCACTCTGGATGAACTGCAGAGATCTACAGCTGAGGTGGGAGACTCTGTCCATAGGACAACAATCAGTCGTATATTGCACAAATCTGGCCTTTATGGAAGAGTGGCAAGAAGAAAGCCATTTCTTAAAGATATCCATAAAAAGTGTCGTTTAAAGTTTGCCACAAGCCACCTGGGAGACACACCAAACATGTGGAAGAAGGTGCTCTGGTCAGATGAAACCAAAATTGAACTTTTTGGCAACAATGCAAAACGTTATGTTTGGCGTAAAAGCAACACAGCTGAACACACCATCCCCACTGTCAAACATGGTGGTGGCAGCATCATGGTTTGGGCCTGCTTTTCTTCAGCAGGGACAGGGAAGATGGTTAAAATTGATGGGAAGATGGATGGAGCCAAATACAGGACCATTCTGGAAGAAAACCTCATGGAGTCTGCAAAAAACCTGAGACTGGGATGGAGATTTGTCTTCCAACAAGACAATGATCCAAAACACAAAGCAACATCTACAATGGAATGGTTCAAAAATAAACATATCCAGGTGTTAGAATGGCCAAGTCAAAGTCCAGACCTGAATCCAATCGAGAATCTGTGGAAAGAACTGAAAACTGCTGTTCACAAATGCTCTCCATCCAACCTCACTGAGCTCGAGCTGTTTTGCAAGGAGGAATGGGAAAAAATGTCAGTCTCTCGATGTGCAAAACTGATAGAGACATACCCCAAGCGACTTACAGCTGTAATCGCAGCAAAAGGTGGCGCTACAAAGTATTAACTTAAGGGGGCTGAATAATTTTGCACGCCGAATTTTTCAGTTTTTGATTTGTTAAAAAAGTTTGAAATATCCAATAAATGTCGTTCCACTTCATGATTGTGTCCCACTTGTTGTTGATTCTTCACAAAAAAATACAGTTTTATATCTTTATGTTTGAAGCCTGAAATGTGGCAAAAGGTCGCAAAGTTCAAGGGGGCCGAATACTTTCGCAAGGCACTGTACGTATCATCATGCACATCGTCACCATGCACATTGACTAGGTGCTGTCAGTCCACACCTGTCTTGTCTGTAAGAGAGAGAGAGAGAGAGAGAGAGAGAGAGAGAGAGAGACAAACAGCTACCTGGAGTTGACAGCATTCCCTCCCCCATATGCTCCTCTAGGCAAACTACAACAACATGACCAACAAATACGTCACAACTCCTGCAGCTCTGTCACATGCTGGGTCTGTACATAGTCAATGGTAGGCTTCGAGGGGACTCCTATGGTATGTACACCCGATGGCGGTTCTAGCTCATATGGCTCCCTGGGCGACCCCCCCCCCTTCAGTGCCTCCCCCCCAAAAAACATTCCGCACTAACTGTCATTTTTATTCAGACATTGGGAACAACACAAATAAATAATCATAACATTTAAAACTATATACATATAAAAATATATACAGAAATAAGACTCATCGCTGGGGCGGCAGGGTAGCCTAGCTGTTAGAGCGTTGGACTAGTAACCGGAAGGTTGTGAGTTCAAACCCCCGAGCTGACAAGGTACAAATCTGTCGTTCTGCCCCTGAACAGGCAGTTAACCCACTGTTCCCAGGCCGTCATTGAAAATAAGAATTTGTTCTTAACTGACTTGCCTGGTTAAATAAAGGTAAAATAAATAAAAAAAAGAAGCAACATATATTCAAATTTGTGTTGATTTGGCACTCGAGCATCAATACATTACCCGTCCCCCAACACTGTCAACCAAGAGTCAAGACTAAACCAGTTCACCCTGGTGGTGTGCAGACTGGTTTGACATTATTCTTAACGATTTCGCAACAATATGTCTGTGAAACTATATATTCACAGTATTATGAATGAATTGTGGTTTATTTGGTAGCATTTCGTAGTGTGTCTGATTTTATTAATTGCATTAGTACTGTACAAAGTTACAGGTGTGGTATTTGATGGATTCCCCCGCTCCCCCTACCTCAGGCTTCCAGTGGGGAGACCTGAGGTCAACCTACCTCCGCTCCCCCTACCTCAGGCTTCCAGTGGGGAGACCTGATGTCAACTTACCCCCGCTCCCCCTACCTCGGGCTTCCAGTGGGGAGACCTGAGGTCAACCTACCTCCGCTCCCCCTACCTCGGGCTTCCAGTGGGGAGACCTGAGGTCAACCTACCCCGGCTCCCCCTACCTCAGGCTTCCAGTGGGGAGACCTGATGTCAACTTACCCCCGCTCCCCCTACCTCAGGCTTCCAGTGGGGAGACCTGAGGTCAACCTACCCCTGCCCCCCTACCTCGGGCTTCCAGTGGGGAGACCTGAGGTCAACCTACCCCCGCCCCCCTACCTCGGGCTTCCAGTGGGGAGACCTGAGGTCAACCTACCCCCGCTCCCCCTACCTCAGGCTTCCAGTGGGGAGACCTGAGGTCAACCTACCTCCGCTCCCCCTACCTCGGGCTTCCAGTGGGGAGACCTGAGGTCAACCTACCCCGGCTCCCCCTACCTCAGGCTTCCAGTGGGGAGACCTGAGGTCAACTTACCCCCGCTCCCCCTACCTCGGGCTTCCAGTGGGGAGACCTGAGGTCAACCTACCCCGGCTCCCCCTACCTCAGGCTTCCAGTGGGGAGACCTGAGGTCAACCTACCTCCGCTCCCCCTACCTCAGGCTTGCAGTGGGGAGACCTGAGGTCAACCTACCTCCGCTCCCCCTACCTCGGGCTTCCAGTGGGGAGACCTGAGGTCAACCTACCCCGGCTCCCCCTACCTCAGGCTTCCAGTGGGGAGACCTGAGGTCAACTTACCCCCGCTCCCCCTACCTCGGGCTTCCAGTGGGGAGACCTGAGGTCAACCTACCCCGGCTCCCCCTACCTCAGGCTTCCAGTGGGGAGACCTGAGGTCAACTTACCCCCGCTCCCCCTACCTCAGGCTTGCAGTGGGGAGACCTGAGGTCAACCTACCTCCGCTCCCCCTACCTCGGGCTTCCAGTGGAGAGACCTGAGGTCAACCTACCCCGGCTCCCCCTACCTCAGGCTTCCAGTGGGGAGACCTGATGTCAACCTACCCCCGCTCCCCCTACCTCAGGCTTGCAGTGGGTAGGCCTGAGGTCAACCTACCTCCCGCTCCCCCTACCTCGGGCTTCCAGTGGGGAAACCTGAGGTCAACCTACCCCGGCTCCCCCTACCTCAGGCTTCCAGTGGGAAGACCTGATGTCAACCTATCCCCGCTCCCCCTACCTCAGGCTTGCAGTGGGTAGGCCTGAGGTCAACCTATCCCCGCTCCCCCTATCTCGGGCTTCCAGTGGGGAGACCTGAGGTCAACCTACCCCCGCCCCCCTACCCTGGGCTTCCAGTGGGGAGACCTGAGGTCAACCTAGCCTCCCTCCCCATCTCGTACTACTGCCTGGAAGACCTTACCTCGATCACAAACTAGAATCAGGGCGTCGACTCCGACAAGGTTAACTGACCCATAGTCCCACAGTCCCACATGGTGACATGATATCATTGATGTGATATCATTGATGAAAACTGATGACGGAAATGTCACCATTCACTAAAAAATTGTGCGGGCACCCCATGCCGCCCCCGGCAAGATGCCGCCCCGGGCGGCTGCCCACGTCGCCTATACCTAAATCCGCCACTGGGTACACCTATATCTCATCTCTTGGCAGTAGTACTGTAGACTACTTTATCACTGACCTCAACCCAGAGTCTCTCAGAGCGTTCACAGGCAGCCCACTGACACCCCTATCAGATCACAGCAAAATCACAGTCTTCTTGAACAGAGCAATACTCAATCATGAGGCATCAAAGCCAAAGGAACTGAATAATTTTAAGAAATGCTATAGATGGAAGGAAAGTAGTGTGGAAAACTACCAAAAAACTATTACGGAACAACAATTTCAATCCCTTCTAGACAACTTCCTGGACAAAATGTGTAACGCCTTCTCCGGCTCTTACTTTCTCTGGCGCTCGAGGGTGCCAGGCTCCTCAACATTACACACTCAAGCCAAACACACCTGCCTTTCCCCGTCACGCGCATTAGCGCTCATTGGACTAACGTGGACTCAATTACTTGTGTAATTTTCTTCCCTATATCTGTCTGCTTCCTAGCTCTGTTCCCTGCTTCGGGATTGTTTGTCATATGTCCGTGTGCTAACGCTGTTCCTGTCGTGTTCAATGTCCGTTCCTGAATAAATGTTTGATTCCCCGTACCTGCTTCTCCTGTCCGGCGTCGGTCCTTACAAAATGTCCCACTGTAATAGTGAAGATGTAAACTTGGCAGTATAAAACCTAAACAGTATATTTGACATCTCAGCTTCCCAATCAAATCTAAAAATTTCAAACATAAAACCAAAGAAAAATAACAACAATGTTGGAAAACTGGAAAACATTGGAAAACACTGGAGACAACAATGCGACAAGTTATCTATCCAAACCGGACATGTATGGGTAAACCACTTCTCCAATCTTTTTGGCCCTACAACAAAGAACAAACAGCAAACACATATACATGATCAAATACAAATATTAGAATCAACAATTGAAGACTGGATTGTCCAAGTATATTGAATGAACTACAGGACAAAATACAAACCCTCCAACCTAAAAAGGCCTGTAGTGTTGATTGTATCCTCAATGAAATTATAAAATATACAGACCACAAATTCCAATTGGCTAAAACTCTTCAACATCATCCTTGGCTCTGGCATCTTCCCCAATATTTGCAACTAAGGACTGGTAACCCCAATCTACAAAAGTGGAGACAAATTTGACCCCAATAACTACCGTGGGATATGAATCAACAGCAACCTTGGGAAAATCCTCTGCAATATCATTAACAGCCGACTTGTACATTTCCTCAGTGAAAACAATGTACTGAGAAAATGTCAAATGTCTTTCTACCAAATTACCATACGACAGACCACGTATTCAACCTGCACACCATAATTGACATAATTGACAAACAAAAAACAAAACAAAGGAAAAGTCTTCTCATGCTTTGTTGATTTCATAAAAGCTTTTGACTCAATTTGGCATGAGGGTCTGTTATACAAATTGATGGAAAGGGGTGCTGGGGGCAAAACATATAACATTATAAAATCCATGTACACAAACAACAAGTGTGTGGTTAAAATAGGTTTAAAAAAACATACCCATTTCTTTCCACAAGGCTGTGGGGTGAGACAGGGTTGCAGCTTAAGCCCCACCCTCTTCAACATATATATCAATGAATTGGCGAGGGCACTAGAACAGTCTGCAGCACCCGGCCTCACCCTACTAGAATCTGAAGTCGAATGTCTACTGTTTGCTGATGATCTGCTTCTTCTGTCCCCAACCAAGGAGAGCCTACAGCAGCACATTGATCTTCTGGACAGATTCTGTCAGACCTGGGCCCTGACAGTAAATCTCAGTAAGACAAAAATAATGATGTTCCAAAAAAGGTCCAGTTGCCAGGACCACAAATACAAATTCCATCTAGACACCGTTGACCTAGAGCACACAAAAAACTATACATACCTCGGCCTAAACATCTACGCCACAGGTAATCCACAAAGCTGTGAACAAGTTGTGAGAGAAGGTAAGAAGGGCCTTCTATGACATCAAAAGGAACATAAAATTTGACATACCAATTAGGATCTGTCTAAAAATACTTTAATCAGTTATAGAACCCATTGCCCTTTACGGTTGTGAGGTCTGGGGTCCACACACCGACCAAGAATTCACAAAATGGGATAAACACCAAATTGAGACTTTGCATGCAGAATTCTGCAAAAAATATCCTCTGTGTACAAAGTCATACATCAAATAATGCAGGCAGAGCAGAATTAGGCCAATTCACGCTAGTTATCAAAATCTAGAAAGGAGATGTTAAATTCAACAATCACCTAAAAGAAAGCAATTCCCAAACCTTCCATAACAAAGCCATCACCTACATAGAGATGAACCTGGAGAAGAGTCCCCTAAGCAAGTTGGACACAATTAGAACTTACCAAATCATGGGAAAAATAAAAGATAATTGCTTGACACATTTCAAAATATTTCCGAAAAAACTGAGCAAATTAGAATGCAATTTGGTCCTAAACAGAGAGTACACAGTGGCAGAATACCTGACCACTGTGACTGACCCAAACTTAAGGTAAGTTTTAACTATGTACAAACTCAGTGAGCATAGCCTTGCTATTGAGAAAGGCCGTGGTAGGCAGACCTTACTCTCATGAGAAGACAGGCTATGTGCACACTGCCCATAAAATTAGGTGGAAACTGAACTTTCTAATCTCCTGCCAAGTGTATGACCATGTTAGAGACACATCTTTCCTCAGACTACACAGATCCACAAGAAATTTGAAAACAAACCCATCTCCCATATCTATTGGGTGAAAACATCACAGCAGCGAGATTTGTGACCGGTTTCCACAAGAAAAGGGCAACTAGTGTGAGAGACGCAGACTCGGTCTCAACCTTTAAGTCTTTACTGAAGACTCATCTCTTCAGTAGGTCCAATGATTGAGTGTAGTCTGGCCCAGAAGTTTGAAGGTGAACGGAAAGGCACTGGAGCAACGAACCGCCCTTGCTGTCTCTGCTTGGCTGGTTCCCCTCTCTCCACTGGGATTCTCTGCCTCTAACCCTATTACAGGGGCTGAGTCACTGGCTTACTGGTGCTATTTTATGCCGTCCCTAGGAGGGGTGCGTCACTTGAGTGGGTTGAGTCACTGAAGTGAACTTTCTGTCTGGGTTGGCGCCCCCCTTTGGGTTGTGCCGTGGCGGAGATCTTTGTGGGCTATACTCGGCCTTGTCTCAGGATGGTAAGATGGTGGCTGAAGATATCCTTCTAGTGGTGTGGGGGCTGTGCTTTGGCAAAGTGGGTGGGGTTATATCCTGCCTGTTTGGCCCTGACCCCTCCTGTCTTAGCCTCCAGTATTTATGCTGCAGTAGTTTATGTGTCGGGGGGCTAGGGTCAGTCTGTTATATCTGGAGTATTTCTCCTGTCTTACCCGGTGTCCTGTGTGAATTTAAGTATGCTCTCTCTAATTCTCTCTTTCTCTCTTTCTCTCTTTCTCTCTCTCAGAGGACCTGAGCCCTAAGACCATGCCTCGGGACTACTTGACATGATAACTCCTTGTTGTCCCCAGTCCACCTGGCCGTGCTGCTGCTCCAGTTTCAACTGTTCTGCCTGCGGCTATGAAACCCTGACCTATTCACTGTGATTACTATTATTTGACCATGCTGGTCATTTTTTAATATTTGAACATCTTGGCCATGCTCTGTTATAATCTCCACCCGGCACAGCCAGAAGAGGACTGGGCACCCCTCATAGTCTGGTTCCTCTCTAGGTTTCTTCCTAGGTTTTGGCCTTTCTAGGGAGTTTTTCCTAGCTACCGTGCTTCTACACCTGCATTGCTTGCTGTTTGGGGTTTTAAGCTGGGTTTCTGTACAGCACTTTGAGATATCAGCTGATGTAAGAAGGGCTATATAAATACATTTGATTTGATTTGATTTGAACTAGTGAAGAACCAACACAATTGTAAATACAACCCATATTTATGTTTATTCATTTTACATTTTGTACTTTAACAATTTGCACATCATTACAACACTATATATCGACATAATATGACATTTGAAATGTCTTTATTATTTTGTAAATTTTTACTTTTGTTTATTATCTTGTTCACTTACATTGGCAAAGTAAACATATGTTTCCCATGCCAATAAAGCCCTTAAATTGAAAATTGAAAGTGAATTGAGAGAGAAAGAGAGAGAGAGATGTGAGAGAGAGAGAGAGAGAGGTGAGAGAGAGGGAGAGAGTGAGAGAGAGAGAGAGAGAGAGAGAGAGAGGTGAGAGAGAGAGAGAGAGAGAGAGAGAGAGAGAGAGAGAGAGAGAGAGAGAGAGGGACAGAGACAGAGAGGTGAGAGAGAGAGAGGTGAGAGAGAGAGAGAGAGAGAGAGAGAGAGAGAGAGAGAGGGCTCTGGTCAAACGTGGTGCAGTATGTAGGGAATAGGGTGCCATTTGGGACACACATGCAAAGGGAATGACAGGAAAACGACAGTGCAACCATGAATCATTACAAACAACTCTTTAACAGTCCTTCACCGTAATTACCTGCTCTGACTGATCCATTACCGCCTGATTTATGACCTTCTTGTACTCTGCTGCCTGTGTTGGCACACAGGTTCTCTATTGACAAGAATAATAAGTGAAGAAAGTGGGTGGGGGGCGGATAAAAGTGTCTGCTAAATGACTAAAATGTAAAAGTGCCAAAAAATGTACAGTGACAAAAACGAGAGGGAGAGAGAGAAAGGAGAGAGGGAGGAGAGAGAGAGGAGAGAGCAGTGATTAGACAGAGAGAGATAGAGAGATGAGAGAGGAGAGAGAGGAAAGAGAGAGAAAGAGAGAGAGAGAAAGAGAGAGAGAAAGAGAGAGAGAGCGAGAGAGAGAGAGAGAGAGAGAAAGAAAGAAAGAGAGAGAGAGAGAAAGAGAGAGAGAGAAATAGAAAGAGAAAGAGGGAGAGGGGGATCAGAGGTGGAGAGGGAACATCAAGAGAATGGATCAAAACATATTGGTCATCCCAAGTTCAACCTCTCTCCCCTGCTGTGATGGTCCAGGCCAGGGAGGATCTGCCTCACTGGTTAACCCAATGACCCCCATTCCCCCAGATCCCCAGACCCACAGCCCAGGGCTGGGCACCGCTCCAGCTTTCTGTCCAAATTACCAGCTCCGCTCCACGGACGACTGGCGGCTAGCTAGCAGGGTGAGGAGATCTCACCCCCTCACCTCTCCCCCATCCTCCCCCCTGGCTGCCCCTGCTCAGAGCCGATGGAGCGTCGCGGATAGCCCTGGGCTGCACCTGGATTCCCTCTACCCCTGGTTCACACAGAGAGAGACCAGACCCCCCTGTTGATGTCATGGGTTGGGCCTCAGAGAGAGCTCTCTCACAGAGAGAGCTCACACAACTACAGTACAGTATAGCAAATATGTTACAATCTAGGGTTGTAAAGATTATGACTTTTTCCCATTTCAAATTGGGGATTAACAAAGCATTATCTCATTTTATTGTTCTTATTGTTCAAGCAAGATGAATCAACTCCTAGTTTAGTTGACAGCTAATCAGCTTGTTATCCACCTCAACATGTAGGATCAGTAGAGATAAATGATGATCCTGGATCAACACAGCTAAACTATGATCTAGGATCGACACATATAAATAATGATCTAGGATCAGCACAGCTAAATAATGATCTAGGATCAACACAGCTAAATAATGTTCTAGGATCAGCAAAGCTAAATAATGATCTAGGATTAACACAGCTAAATGATGATCTAGAATCAACACAGCTAAATGATGATCTCACTGGTGTTTACGGACATATTCAATCAATCCCTATACCAGTCTGCTGTTCCCACATGCTTCAAGAGGGCCACCATTGTTCCTGTTCCCAAGAAAGCTAAGGTAACTGAGCTAAACGACTACCGCCCCGTAGCACTCACTTCCGTCATCATGAAGTGCTTTGAGAGACTAGTCAAGGACCATAACACCTCCACCCTACCTGACACCCTAGACCCACTCCAATTTGCTTACCGCCCAAATAGGTCCACAGACGATGCAATCTCAACCACACTGCACACCGCCCTAACCCATCTGGACAAGAGGAATACCTATGTGAGAATGCTGTTCATTGACTACAGCTCGGCATTCAACACCATAGTACCCTCCAAGCTCGTTATCAAGCTCGAGACCCTGGGTCTCGACCCCGCCCTGTGCAACTGGGTACTGGACTTCCTGACGGGCCGCCCCCAGGTGGTGAGGGTAGGCAACAACATCTTCTCCCCGCTGATCCTCAACACTGGGGCCCCACAAGGGTGCGTTCTGAGCCCTCTCCTGTACTCCCTGTTCACCCACGACTGCGTGGCCACGCACGCCTCCAACTCAATCATCAAGTTTGCGGACGACACAACAGTGGTAGGCTTGATTACCAACAACGACGAGACGGCCTACAGGGAGGAGGTGAGGGCCCTCGGAGTGTGGTGTCAGGAAAATAACCTCACACTCAACGTCAACAAAACAAAGGAGATGATTGTGGACTTCAGGAAACAGCAGAGGGAACACCCCCCTATCCACATCGATGGAACAGTAGTGGAAAGGGTAGCAAGTTTTAAGTTCCTCGGCATACACATCACAGACAAACTGAATTGGTCCACTCACACAGACAGCATTGTGAAGAAGGCGCAGCAGCGCCTCTTCAACCTCAGGAGGCTGAAGAAATTCGGCTTGTCACCAAAAGCACTCACAAACTTCTACAGATGCACAATCGAGAGCATCCTGGCGGGCTGTATCACCGCCTGGTACGGCAACTGCTCCGCCATCAACCGTAAGGCTCTCCAGAGGGTGGTGAGGTCTGCACAACGCATCACCGGGGGCAAACTACCTGCCCTCCAGGACACCTACACCACCCGATGTCACAGGAAGGCCATAAAGATCATCAAGGACATCAACCACCCGAGCCACTGCCTGTTCACCCCGCTATCATCCAGAAGGCGAGGTCAGTACAGGTGCATCAAAGCTGGGACCGAGAGACTGAAAAACAGCTTCTATCTCAAGGCCATCAGACTGTTAAATAGCCATCACTAACATTGAGTGGCTGCTGCCAACACACTGACACTGACTCAACTCCAGCCACTTTAATAATGGGAATTGATGGGAAATGATGTAAATATATCACTAGCCACTTTAAACTATGCCACTTTGTTTACATACTCATCTCATTTGTACATACTGTACTCGATACCATCTACTGTATCTTGCCTATGCTGCTCTGTACCATCACTCATTCATATATCCTTATGTACATATTCTTTATCCCCTTACACTGTGTACAAGACAGTAGTTTTGGAATTGTTAGTTAGATTACTTGTTGGTTATTACTGCATTGTCGGAACTAGAAGCACAAGCATTTCGCTACACTCGCATTAACATCTGCTAACCATGTGTATGTGACAAATAAAATTTGATTTGATTTGATTTTGATTTGATCTAGGATCAACACAGCTAAATGATGATCTAGAATCAACACAGCTAAATGATGATCTAGGATCAACACAGCTAAATATGGATCCTGGATCAACACAGCTGAATAATGATCTAGGATCAACACAGCTAAATGATGATCTAGGATCAACACAGATGAATAATGATCTTGAATCAACACAGCTGAATAATGATCTAGGATCAACACAGTCATATGGTGATCTAGGATCAACACAGCTAAATTAATGATCTAGGGTAAATACAGTTAAATAATGATCTAAGATCAACATAGCTGAATAATGATCTAGGGTCAATACAGCTAAAGGACGATCTAGGATCAACACAGCTGAAAAATGATCTAGAATCAACACAGCTGAATAATGATCCTGGATCAACACAGCTGAATAATGATCTAGGATCAACACAGCTAAATGATGATCTAGGATCAACACAGCTGAATAATGATCTAGGATTAACACAGCTAAATAATGATCCTGGATCAACACAGCTGAATAATGATCTAGGATCAACACAGCTAAATGATGATCTAGGATCAACACAGCTGAATAATGATCTAGGATTAACACAGCTAAATAATGATCTCGGATCAACACAGCTAAATAATGATATAGAATCAACACAGCTAAATAATGATACTGGATCAACACAGCTAAATGATGATCTAGAATCAACACACCTAAATGATGATCTAGGATCAACACAGCTAAATATGGATCCTGGATCAACACAGCTGAATAATGATCTAGGATCAACACAGCTAAATGATGATCTAGGATCAACACAGATGAATAATGATCTAGAATCAACACAGCTGAATAATGATCTAGGATCAACACAGTCATATGGTGATCTAGGATCAACACAGCAAAATAATGATCTAGGATCAACACAGCTAAATAATGATCTAGGATCAACACAGCTAAACTAGGATCTAGGATCAGCACAGCTAAATAACGATCTAGGATCAACACAGCTAAATAATGATCTAGAATCAACACAGCTAAATAATGATACTGGATCAACACAGCTAAATCATGATCTAGAATCAACACAGTTAAATGATGATCTAGGATCAACACAGCTAAATATGGATCCTGGATCAACACAGCTGAATAATGATATAGGATCAACACAGCTAAATGATGATCTAGGATCAACACAGATGAATAATTACCTAGAATCAACACGGCTAAGTAATGATCTAGGATCAACACAGTCATATGGTGATCTAGGATCAACCCAGCTAAATTAATGATGTAGGGTAAATACAGCTAAATATTGATCTAGGATCAACATAGCTGAATAATGATCTAGGATCAACATAGTTGAAAAATGATCTAGGGTCAATACAGCTAAATAATGATCTAGGATCAACAGAGCTAAATGATGATCTAGGATCAACACGGCTGAATAATGATCTAGAATCAACACAGCTGAATAATGATCGAGGATCAACACAGTTATATGATGATCTAGGATCAACACAGCTAAATTAATGATCTAGGATCAACACAGCTAAATAATGATCCTGGATCAACACAGCTGAATAATGATCTAGGATCAACACAGCTAAATGATGATCTAGGATCAAGACAGCTAAATAATGATCTAGGATCAACACAGCTAAATAATAATCTAGGATCAACACAGCTAAATAACAGCTAAATAATGATCTATGATCAACACAGCTAAATGATAACATCAGTATGCATTATCAGGAAGAAGTATCAGTATTTTTTTGACCTTTATTTAACTAGGCAAGTCAGTTAAGAACAAATTCTTATTTTCAATGAAGGCCTAGGAACAGTGGGTTAACTGCCTTGTTCAGGGGCAGAATGACAGATTTGTACCTTGTCAGCTCGGGGATTTGAACTTGAAACATTTCGGTCACTAGTCCAATGCTCTAATCACTAGGCTACCCTGCCGCCCCAGCAGTATCAGTATGAAGTATCAGGAAGCTGTAGTAGGAAGCAGTATCAGGAAGCAGAGTCAGAACACAGTATCAAGAATCAGTATCAGGAAGCAGTATCAGAAAGCAGAGTCAGAACACAGTATCAGGAAGCAGTATCAGGAAGCTGTGTCGGGAATTCTCCTCAGGGACCCCCAGCAATTCCCAAACCTCTCCTCGTGGACCCCCAGCCGTTCCCAAACCTCTCCTCGGGGACCCCCAGCCGTTCCCAAACCTCTCCTCGGGGACCCCCAGCCGGTCCCAAACCTCTTCTCGGGGACCCCCAGCCGTTCCCAAACCTCTTCTCGGGGACCCCCAGCCGTTCCCAAACCTCTCCTCTTGGACCCCCAGCCGTTTCCAAACCTCTCCTCTTGGACCCCCAGCCGTTTCCAAACCTCTCCTCTGGGGACCCCAGCCGTTCCAAAACCTCTCCTCGTGGACCCCCAGCCGTTCCCAAACCTCTCCTCGGGGACCCCCAGCCGTTCCCAAACCTCTCCTCGTGGACCCCCAGCCGTTCCCAAACCTCTCCTCGTGGACCCCCAGCCGTTCCATGTGCTTAATCTATTCCAGAGCTAGCACACCTGATATATCTTTCCAACTAACCATCACCCTTGACTAAGTGTATCATGTGAGGAAGTTCAGGGCTTCAACAGAATTGTGAAAGGTCCCAGAGGAGAGGTTTGAAAACCACTGTGTTAGAGCAGTATGCTGGAGCAGGGTATCATAGAACAGGATTTGTCCTGGCTGAGTTTCAGGGTGTGGGGTCGTGTTTATCACATAACAATGAACTCCAGGGTTTCACTAGCTTCTGCTGTGGAGCTGTGGAAACTGTCAACAATACACTGCTGCACTCAATATTCCTATCTCTCTCTTCCTCTCCGTCTCTCTCTCTCATTCTATCTTTGATTCTGTCTTTCTCCTTCCTTCTCCATCACTTTCTGTCCTGTTAACCATTCCTTCTGTCTGTCTCAATCAGTCATCATGACCACCAGTTGACCAGCGGTTGTGACGTAACCCTGGTTACCTGGTGCGTGCAGTGATCCCATGGTAATGTAGTTGAATAATTGTGCCTAAAGCACCGTAAGTGTACCTAAAGCACTGTAACCCCCCCCCCCCCCTCTCTCACTATGGAGGCTGATTCCACCCTCTGGTTGAACCTGCTCCGGGGACACAGGGCTGGGGCAGGGATTGGGGTGGGCTCCCAGGGCTGGATCAGGGATTGGGGTGGGCTCCCAGGGCTGGATCAGGGATTGCGGTAGGCTCTCAGGGCTGCATGGTGGCTGGATGTGGACCTGCATGTGGTTGATGGACTGGTTAGGGTCTTTTTTCATGGATATGGGGAAGGAGACTCACACAGGGGGAACTCTGGACCTCTACATTTACAGGGACCAATAGTAAAACCATCTGCCTAAACCTTTGAAACATTTGTAAGGAAATGGAGAAAGAGAGAGATGAAGTCAGTTCCAGAAACAAGAACAAAGACAGAGGGTTCTTATATGGATGTTATTTTTCTGAAGGTGTCTAATGAAAAAGGTGAGAAGAGAAGAGAAAAGAATAGAAGAGGAGTGAAGAGAAGTGAAGGGACGAGGAGAGGAGGAAATGGAAGAGGAGAGGAGAGGAGAGGAGAGGAGAGGAGAGGAGAGGAGAGGAGAGGAGAGGAGAGGAGAGGAGAGGAGAGGCAGACATATTCTAGATCATAGAAGCCCCTGACTGCAGACTGATGCTCCTCTCTCTCCCGGAACCACCAACTAATGTACCTGGTCCCAGGTCCTATCCGGGCCAGCCCTCGTCCTGGTGCATTCCTCCTCCTCATCCCCTCTTCCCCTCTTCCTCTCTCCACCTCCCCTTTCTTCCTCTCTTTCTCCTCTCCACTTCCTCCCCTCTCCTCCTCTCCTCTTCCCCTCTGGTCCTCGCCCCTTCTTCTCCTCCCCTCTCCTCCTCTCTTCTTCCCCTCTGGTCCTCGCCCCTTCTCCTCCTCCACGCTCCTCCTCCCCTACCCTCCACCTTTCCTATCCTCCTCTCCTCACTTCTCTTCCTCCTCCTTTTCCTCTCTCCTTCTCAACATTCCTGTCACCACACAGATCCGAGGAACATAGTACTGAACACACCCACTGTAACACACACACACAACCACACACACAAACTCACACACACAAAAACCACACACACACACACACAAGCATTCACACAAACACACACACAGCATTTGCTTACAGTTTTACCTTCTGACTAAGTGGTAGATTGACAGCACCATTGGCTCTTTGTGTCTGTCTGTCTGCCAAAGCTCAGTCCTCAGACAGACAGACAGACAGACAGACAGACAGACAGACAGACAGACAGACAGACAGACAGACAGACAGACAGACAGACAGACAGCCAGACAGACAGACAGACTGTTGTGTTGTCTTCCAGAGGCCTCAGCTAACCCTCTGATTTAATGTTTTAGGTGTGTTAGGACACGCAGCTCTATCTCTGCTGTATGAAAAGATAATCGAGAAGGCTTGGGAGAAGAGAAGAGAAGAGAAGAGAAGAGAGAAGAAGAAAAAAGAGAAGAGAAGAGAGGAGAAGAAAGAAGAGAAGAGAAGAGAAGAGAAGAGAAGAGAAGAGAAGAAAGAAGATAAGAGAAAAAAGAAGAGAAGAGAAGAGAAGAGAGGAGAGGAAAGGAGAGGAGAAGAAAGAAGAGAAGAGAAGGGAAGAGAAGAGAAGAGAGGAGAGTAGAAGAAAAAAGAGAAGAGAAGAGAGGAGAAGAAAGAAGAGAAGAGAAGAGAAGAGAAGAGAAGAAAGAAGATAAGAGAAAAAAGAAGAGAAGAGAAGAGAAGAGAGGAGAGGAAAGGAGAGGAGAAGAAAGAAGAGAAGAGAAGGGAAGAGAAGAGAAGAGAAGAGAAGAGAAGAGAAGAGAAGAGAAGAGAAGAAAGAAGATAAGAGAAAAAAGAAGAGAAGAGAAGAGAAGAGAGGAGAAGAAAGAAGAGAAGAGAATAAAAGAGAAGAGAAGAGGAGAGGAGAAGAAGGAAGAGAAGAGAAGAGAAGAGAAGAAAGAAGAGAAGAAAGAAGAGAAGAGAAGAGAGGAGAAGAAAGAAGAGAAGAGAGGAGAAGAAAGAAGAGAAGAGAAGAGAAGAGAGGAGAGGAAAGGAGAGGAGAGGAGAAGAGAAGAGATGAAAAGAGAAGAGAAAATATGAAAAGATAAGAGAATAGAAGAGAGGAGAGGACATTAGAAGAGAAGAGAAGAGAAAATATGAAAAGATAAGAGAATAGAAGAGAGGAGGGGACATTAGAAGAGAAGAGAAGATTGGAGAATAGAAGAGAGGAGAGGACATTAGAAGAGAAGAGAAGATAGGAGAAGAGAAAAGAGTCCTCCACTAACCCATCATTCCCCCCACCCCCTCCAACCCCCAACTCCAACCTATGGAAAACTGTATTTCAGTGCCCTCTCAAATGTAGCATACAAATCGTAAAATAAATAAATAAGAACAAAGATTGTTATAAAAAGGTGTGCATGAATAAAGATATAAATTCCCTTCATGTTGAGTTATTTGGAATAGTTTCAGTAGATACCATGACATGGGAAAGGACTACTGTGTTGTATGGTTTTGAAAACATGAAGTTATATTTATCCAAAGGTGTTACAGTTTGTTTTGCTCTTCTTAGGGGGTGGTGGGGGTCGCCTCCCCTTGTTTCCCCCCGGTCGGCCTGGGAACGAGAGGTCCAAGGGGACAATTGCAGGCACACACACACACACACACACATACACACACACACACACACACACACACACAGCTAGCAGGCAGGCTGAGCCTGTGTCCCAGACCAGCACAATGAGCTGTCCATGCTGATTAGAAGAGGCTGGGCTAACCTCGGCTGGGGCTAATACATTATTACAACCACTAAGTGACAGTGTGATCTGGCCCACAGCCAAGAACAGTGGGCCCAATTAACGGAGAAAATATGTGTGGGAGGAGGGAAGGGTGAGGGCTAGGGAGGTGGGGGGGGGGTTAGAATACGGGTCTGGTGGTGCTTGGGGAGGGGGGGCAGACCTGTGCATTCCTCAATGCTTCTGTCTCTTCTCCCTCCACTCTGGGTTCAGAACCCTTATCTCCTTCCACTCTGGGTTCAGAACCCTCCTCTCCCTCCAAGCTGGGGTCAGAACCCTTCTCTCCCTCCACTCTGTGTTCAGAACCCTTCTCTCCCTCCACTGTGGGTTCAGAACCCTTCTCTCCCTCCACTCTGGGTTCAAAACCCGTCTCTCCGTCCGCTCTGGGTTCAGAACCCTTATCTCCCGCTACCACTACGGGTTCAGAAACCTTCTCTCACTCCATTCGGGGTTCAGAACCCTTTTCTCCCTCCACTCTGGGTTCAGAACCTGTATCTCCTTCCACTCTGGGTTCAGAACACCTATCTCCTCCCAATCTAGGTTCAGAAAACTTATCTAGTTCCACTTTGGGTTCAGAACCCTTCGCTCCCTCCACTCTGTGTTCAGAACCCTTCTCTCCCTCCACTGTGGGTTCAGAAAACTTCTCTCCCTCCACTCTGGGTTCAAAACCCGTCTCTCCGTCCGTTCTGGGTTCAGAAACCTTATCTCCCACTACCACTCCGGGTTCAGAAACCTTCTCTCCCTCCACTCGGGGTTCAGAACCCTTTTCTCCCTCCACTCTGGGTTCAGGACCCATATCTCCTTCCACTCTTTGTTCAGAACCCTTATCTCCTTCCACTCTGGGTTCAGAACACTCCTCTCCCTCCAATCTGGGTTCAGAACCCTTCTCTCCCTCCACTCTGTGTTCAGAACCCTTCTCTCCCTCCACTGTGGGTTCAGAACCCTTCTCTCCCTCCACTCTGGGTTCAAAACCCGTCTCTCCATCCGCTCTGGGTTCAGAACCCTTATCTCCCGCTACCACTCCGGGTTCAGAAACCTTCTCTCCCTCCACTCGGGGTTCAGAACCCTTTTCTCCCTCCACTCTGGGTTCAGAACCTGTATCTCCTTCCACTCTGGGTTCAGAACACTTATCTCCTCCCAATCTGGGTTCAGAAAACTTCTCTTTCTCCACTCTGGAATCAGAACCCTTCTCTCCCTACACTCTGGGTTCAGAACCCTTATATCTTTCTACTCTGAGATCAGAACCCTTCTCTCTCTCCACTCTGGGTTCAGAACCCTTCTCTCCATCCACCACTCTGGGTTCAGAACCCTTCTCTCCATCCACCACTCTGGGTTCAGAACCCTTCTCTCCCTCCACTCTGGGTTCAGAACCCTTATCTCCTTCCACTCTGGATTCAGAACACTTATCTCCCTCCAATCTGGGTTCAGAACCCTTCTCTCTCTCCACTCTGGGTTCAGAACCCGTATCTCCCTCTACCACTCTGGGTTCAGAACCCTTCTCTCCCTCCACTCTGGGTTCAGAACCCTTTTCTCCCTCCACTCTGGGTTCAGAACCTGTATCTCCTTCCACTCTGGGTACAGAACACTTATCTCCCTCCACTCTGGGGTCAGAACTCTTCTCTCCTTCCACTCTGTTTTCAGAACCATTCTCTCATTGCACTCTTTGTTCAGAACCCTCACTCTCATTCCACTCTGGGTTCAGAACCCTTCTGTCTCTCCACTCTGGGTTCAGAACCCTTCTCTCCATCCACCAATCTGGGTTCAGAACCCTTCTCTCCCTCCAATCTGGGTTCAGAACCCTTATCTCCTTCCACTCTGGGTTCAGAACACTTATCTCCTTCTACTCTGTGTTCAGAACCCGTATCTCCCTCCACTGTGGGTTCAGAACCCTTCTATCTCTCCAATCTGGGTTCAGAACCCGTATCTCCCTCTACCACTCTGGTTTCAGAACCCGTATCTCCTTCTACCACTCTTTGTTCAGAACCCTTCTCACCCTCCACTCTGGGTTCATAACCCTTATCTCCTTCCACTCTGGGTTCAGAACCCTTCTCTCTCTCCACTCTGGGATCAGAAACCTTTTCTCCATCCACCACTATGGGTTCAGAACCCTTCTCTCCCTCCACTCTGGGTTCAGAACCCGTATCTCCTTCCACTCTGGGTTCAGAACCCTCCTCTCCCTCCAATCTGGGTTCAGAACCCTTCTCTCCCTCCACTCTGGGTTCAAAACCCGTCTCTCCGTCCGCTCTGGGTTCAGAACCCTTATCTCCCGCTACCACTCCAGGTTCAGAAACCTTCTCTCCCTCCACTCGGGGTTCAGAACCCTTTTCTCCCTCCACTCTGAGTTCAGAACTCTTCTCTCCTTCCACTCTGGGTTCAGAACCCTTATCTCCCTCCACTCTGGGTTCAGAACTCTTCTCTCATTCCACTCTGTATTCAGAACCATCTCTCTCATTCCACTCTGGAATCAGAACCCTTCTCTCCCTACACTCTGTGTTCAGAATCCTTATCTCCTTCCACTCTGGGTTCATAACCCTTCTCTTTCTTCACTCTGGGTTCAGAACCCGTATCTCCCTCTACCACTCTGGTTTCAGAACCCGTATCTCCTTCCACTCTTTGTTCAGAACCCTTCTCACCCTCCACTCTGGGTTCATAACCCTTATCTCCTTCCACTCTGGGTTCAGAACCCTTCTCTCTCTCCACTCTGGGATCAGAAACCTTCTCTCCATCCACCACTCTGGGTTCAGAACCCTTCTCTCCCTCCACTCTGGGTTCAGAACCCGTATCTCCTTCCACTCTGGGTTCAGAACCCTCCTATCCCTCCAATCTGGGTTCAGAACCCTTCTCTCCCTCCACTCTGGGTTCAGAACCCGTCTCTCCGTCCACTCTGGGTTCAGAACCCTTATCTCCCGCTACCACTCCAGGTTCAGAAGCCTTCTCTCCCTCCACTCGGGGTTCAGAACCCTTTTCTCCCTCCACTCTGGGTTCAGGACCCGTATCTCCTTCCACTCTTGTTCAGAACCCTTCTCTCCCTCCACTCTGTGTTAAGAACCCTTATCTCCCTCCACTCTGAGTTCAGAACTCTTCTCTCCTTCCACTCTGGGTTAAGAACCCTTATCTCCCTCCACTCTGGGTTCAGAACTCTTCTCTCATTCCACTCTGTATTCAGAACCCTCTCTCTCATTCCACTCTGGAATCAGAACCCTTCTCTCCCTACACTCTGTGTTCAGAATCCTTATCTCCTTCCATTCTGGGTTCAGAACCCTTATCTCCTTCCACTCTGGGTTCATAACCCTTCTCTTTCTCCACTCTGGGTTCAGAACCCTTCTCTCCCTCCACTCTGTGTTCAGAACCCTTCTCTCCCTCCACTGTGGGTTCAGAAAACTTCTCTCCTTCCACTCTGGGTTCAAAACCCGTCTAGTCAGAATAACAGAAGGGTTGTAGTCAGAAGAACGAGGGTTCTAGTCAGAATAACAGAGGGTTCTAGTCAGAATAACAGAAGCGTTCTAGTCAGAATAACAGAAGGGTTCTAGTCAGAATAAGAGAAGGGGTTTAGTCGGTATAACAGAAGGGTTCTAGTCAGAATAACAGAAGGGTTCTAGTCAGAATAACAGAAGGGTTCTAGTCAGAACAAGAGGGGTTAATAAACTATATTTAATCAGAGAGGTTGTTAATAGCCCGTGTCTCAAGTGTGTGTCTCCATCGGCCCTCAGAGAGAGTTTCCATTGTACCCCAAGTCCAGCCCAGGCTGGGCCGGTGCAGGTGTGGGACATGCTTTGCTGATCAAAATCCTGGGGCAGCCAGAGGCTTTGAGTGTGTTTGACGTCCCCCAGCGCCCTGCCCCTGTTCCTCCCCTGCTCCTGCAGCCTCCGTCTCCCCGACCCCCTTATGGGATCCGACAGGCGGAAAAATAATGAATAACACCTCAACCCGGTTCTGACCTGGCTCCAATTCACACACTTCACGGGAGGCGTGATAATACACTCCGCGGGAGGCGTAAACGAACCACTTAATTGAACCTCACAGGATCAAATAATACTGAAGACCCCCCTCAGTAGCTAACTCTAACCCCCCCAGGAACTAACTCTAACCTTAACTAACCATAACCCGACCATCGTATACCACCCCCTCAGGAACTAACCCTCCCTAACCCATCCGTCCTGCGGACACAAACTACCACATATAGATGTGTTCTTTTAACTTTCACTTTAGTTTTTTCATCATATTGTAAGAAATAGATGTCTTGTTGCTTTTTTCTGTATTTGTACTGTGTTTATTTACTATACAACTGTATTGTTGCTTAATACTGTATTTATTCTGTTTATACTTTACTATTCCACTGTTGTGTTGCTTTATACTGCATTTATACTGTATGTCTTTACTGCACAACACAGTAAAGGATGATTCTAAAAATCATATTATTTCCTTTGTGGAGTCACTTACATTTTCATTTTATGTTCAATAGTAAAATAACTTTTTAAAATTTTATTTCACCTTTTTTTAACCAGGTAGGCTAGTTGAGAACAAGTTCTCATTTACAACTGTGATCTGGCCAAGATAAAGCAAAGCAGTGCAACACAATCAACAACACAGAGTTACACATGGAATAAACAAACATACAATCAATAATACAGTAGAAAAAGTCTATATACAGTGTGTGCAAATGAGGTAGGATAACGGATAATAAATAGGCCGTAGTGGCGAAATAATTACAATGTAGCAGTTAAACACTGGAGTGATAGATGTGCAGATGGCCATTTCTATTTAAACAATAACCAACTTTTTTTAGGTTTAAGATCTTTGTTGAAGTTGTTTTTATTCCATAATTACCATCTCCTACTGCTAAAGCTCCCTCTCCTTGTGAACGGTGATGGACCTCTATTCACACAGTCCTGTATTCACAGATGATTCCTAGAGAATTTACTTTAATTATTACGACTAGTCCTGTACTCATACCATAGATGATTCCTAGAGAAATGACTTTAATTATACCTTCCTTTCTCTGGTTTGTCTTTCACATTGGAAGCTCCATCGCATTCTCTCTCTCAACATGTCAGGTCTTGCCTGATGGCAGAGAGACTGACAGGACCAGAGAGTGTGTGTGTGTGTGTGTGTGTGTGTGTGTGTGTGTGTGTGTGTGTGTGTGTGTGTGTGTGTGTGTGTGTGTGTGTGTGTGTGTGCTGAACATCACTCTCTCCATTCTGGAGTTCCCCTGCTTGGTTCTCTCTCGCTTGCTCTGAGACCTTAAAATAGATCTTTCTCGTGCTCTGTAAGGGCATCCGATTTTGTGGAAGTTTTGTATTAATCCTAGTAGTATTCCTAGTATCAGCAGTGTTATTAATCATAGTATTCGGCATGGTAGTAAACCTAGTATTAATCCCAGCATTAGTAGCAGTATTAATCCTAGTATCAGCAGCAGTATTAATCCTAGTATCAGTAGTGGTATTAATCCTAGTATTAGTTGTAGTATTAATCCTTGTATCAGTAGTGGTATTAATCCTAGTATCAGTAGCAGTATTATTCCTAGTATCAGCAGTAGTACTAACCCTAGTATCAGTCATAGTATTGATCCTAGTATCAGTGGTAGTATTAATCATGGTATCAATCCCGGTATCAGCAGTAGTAGTAACCCTAGTATTAGTCGTAGTATTAATCGTAGTATTAGTTGTAGTATTAATCATGGTATTAATCCTGGTATCAGTAGTAGTATTAATCCTAGTATCGGTAGTAGTATTAATCCTAGTATTGGTAGTAGTAATAAACCTAGTATCAGTAGTAGTATTAAACCTGGTGCCCGTAGTAGTATTAATCCTGGTATCAGCAGTAGTATTAATAATAGTATTAGTAGTAGTATTAATCCTAGTATCGGCAGTAGTATTAATCATAGCATTAGTCATGGTAGCAATCATGGCATTAATCCTAGTATCAGTAGTAGTATTTAATCCTAGTATTGGTAGTAGTATTAATCCTAGTATTAGTGGTGGTATTAATCCTAGTATCCACGGTAGTATTAATCCTGGTGTCAGTCGTAGTATTAATCCTAGTGTTAGTAGTAGTATTTATCCTAGTATTGGCAGTAGTATTAATCATAGTATTAGTTATGGTAGCAATCCTGGCATTAATCCTAGTATCAGTAGTAGTATTTAATCCTAGTATTGGTAGTAGTATTAATCCTAGTATTAGTGGTGGTATTAATCCTAGTATCCTCAGTAGTATTAATCCTGGTGTCAGTCGTAGTATTAATCATAGTGTTAGTAGTAGTATCAATCCTAGTATCAGTAGTTGTATTAATCCTGGCATCAGTAGCAGTATTAATCGTGGTATCAGTAGTAGTATTAATCCTAGTATTAGTAGTGGTATTAATCCTAGTATTAATCCTAGTATTAATCCTGGTATCAGTAGTGGTTTTAATCCTAGCATCGGTAGTAGTATTAATCCTAGTATCAGTGGCAGTATTAATCACAGTACCGGTAGTAGTATTAATAGTAGTATTAATCCTGGTATCGGCAGTAGCATTAATCCTAGCATTAATCCTAGTATCAGTAGTAGTATTAATCCTATTATGAATCATAGTATCGGTAGTGGTATTAATCATAGTATCAGTAGTAGGATTAATCCTAGTATCAGTAGAAGTATTAAATCTAGTATTGGTAGGAGTATTAATCCTGGTATTAATCCTAGTATCGGTAGTTGTATTGATCCTGGTACCTGTGGTAGTATTAATCCTAGTATCAGTGGTAGTATCAATCATAGTATCAGTAGTAGTAGTAATCCAGGTATCGGTAGTAGTATTAATCCTAGTATCGGTAGTTGTATTAATCCTAGTATTAGTCCTGGGATCGGTAGTAGTAGTAATCCCAGTATTAATCCTAGTATTGGTAGTAGTATTACTCCTAGTATCAATAGCAGTATTAATCCTAGTATTAGTAGCGGTATTAATCCTGGTATCAGTAGTACTTTTAATCCTAGCATCGGTAGTAGCATTAATCTTAGTATTAATCCTGGTATCAGTAGCAGTATTAATCATAGTATCAGCGGTAGTATTAATCCCAGTATCAGTGGTAGTATTAATCCTAGTAATAATCCTAGTTTCAGTAGTAGTATCAATCCTGGTATCGGTAGTAGTAATAACCCCCTAGTGTCGTTAGTAGTATTAATCCCAGTATCGGTAGTAGTATCCTGGTATTAGTAGCAGTATTAATCCTAGTGTTAGTGGCCATTTTAATTCTAGTATCGAAGGTAGTATTAATCCTGGTATCAGTAGCAGTATTAATCCCGGTAGTAGTATTAATCCTGGTATCAGTAGTCGTATTAATCCTGGTATCAGTAGTAGTGGTAGGAGTATTAGTAGTAGTAGTAGTAGTAGTAGTATTAGTAGTAGGTGTATTAGTAGTAGTGATAGTCATAATAGTAGTAGTAGTAGTAGTAGTACTAGTGATAGTCATAATAGTAGTATTAGTATTAGTATTAGTAGTAGTAGTAGTAGTAGTACTAGTACTAGTAGTACTAATAGTAGTGATCGTCATAATAGTAGTAGTAGTACTAGTAGTAGTGATAGTCATAATAGTAGTAGTAGTAGTAGTAGTGGTGATAGTCATAATAGTAGTACTATTAGTAGAAATAGTAGTAGTGATGGTCATAATAGTAGTAGTAGTAGTAGTATTAGTCATAGTAGTAGTAGTAGTAGTAGTGATAGTCATAATATTAGTACTATTAGTAGAACTAGTAGTAGTGATAGTCATATTAGTAGTAGTAGTAGTAGTAGTAGTCGTAGTAGTAGTAGTAGTGATAGTACTATTAGTAGAACTAGTAGTAGTAGTAGTAGAGGTAGTAGTAGAGGTAGTAGCATTAGTAGTAGTAGTGGTGGTAGTAGTAGTGGTAGTGATAGTCATAATAGTAGTAGTATTAGTGGTAGTAGTAGTACTAGTAGTAGTAGTATTAGTAGTAGTAGTGGTAGTGGTAGTCATAATAGTAGTAGTAGTAGTAGTAGTTTTAGTAGTAGTAGTGGTAGTGGTAGTCATAATAGTAGTAGTAGTAGTAGTAGTAGTAGTAGTAGTAGTAGTGGTAGTGGTAGTCATAATAGTAGTAGTAGTAGTAGTAGTAGTAGTCGTTTTAGTAGTAGTAGTGGTAGTCATAATAGTAGTAGTAGTATTAGTAGTAGTAGTGTTGCTAATAGTTGTGTTGCTCTTTAATGGGTGAGTCCTGAGAGGTTTCTGCTCCTCCACAGCTTCCTAACCCAGTTCCCAGTCCAGCCATTAAATGCACTTATATCACCCTAGACCAGGGAGCCCTAAATTTCTCAGAATGGGCTGCCAGGGTGTTCCAGTGTGATGGGACAGAGCTGGGGTCAGAGGCTGGCAACCCGCCCTGGCAACCTGCCCTGGCAACCCTGTGGTTCCCCTCCGATTCTCTAATTGACAATCTCACACTTGGCAGTCCCCAAAGCAACCAGCTGAACGGGGTCCTTGCAGCACAGGCAACAAAGGTACCCCTCTCTCTGCCTGAGTGGAAACCATGAACTACAGATGGACGGCACCTGCGGCCTCTAATTTAATCCTTGGGTGACCTCAGATGACCCGAGAACAGAACTGGGGGATTTTTTCCTGAGTTCTGCCGTCACAATACAGCAGCAAGCATTAGGGTTAGCTGTGGAGCGGGACCCAGAATATACCTGCCCCCTCCAGATGGCTCGAGAGGGAGGGGGGCCACAGGAACAGAGATGGGATGCATCCCAAATGCCCCCCTGTTTCATACTCTTCGTACTCTTGACCAGAGCCCTGTGGGAAGTAGTGTACTATGTAGGGAATAGGGTTTGAAGTAGTGCACTATTTAGGGATTAGGGTTTGAAGAATGGGATGCAAAAGCGACAGGAGCCACATTGCTCATTGATAGTGTTTCCAATCAGTAGGTTCTGGTGTCTGAATAACACAATAGAGAGATGACCGAACATTACGACCTAAATACGCCAGGGTCAAAGTAGATGAACACATAAGAGGTACTGGAGGGACTGACATCATTCTATGTTGGCAAGATGTAGCATTCTACAATATGTTAGCATGATGTAGCATTCTACAATATGTTAGCATGATGTAGCATTCTACAATATGTTAGCATGATGTGATATTCTGAACAATATGTTAGCATGATGTAGCATTCAGAACAATATGTTAGCATGATGTAGCATTCTACAATATGTTAAGATGATGTAGAATTCTACAATATGTTGGCACGATGTAGCATTCAGAACAAATGTTAGCATGACGTAGCATTCTACAATATGTTGGCATTATTTGGATTCTACAAGATGTTGGCATGATGTAGCATTCAGAACAAAATGTTGGCATGATGTAGTGTAACAGTATAATTTTAAACCGTCCCCTCGCCCATACCCGGGCGCGAACTAGGGACCTTCTGCACACATCAACAGTCACCCTCGAAGCATCGTTACCCATCGCGCCACAAAAGCCACGGCCCTTGCAGAGCAAGGGGAACTACTACTTCAAGGTCTCAGAGCAAGTGACGTCACTGATTGAAACGCTATTTAGCGCCCACGCTAACTAAGCTAGCCGTTTCACATCTGTTACACTCACCCCCCTTTTGACCTTCCTCCTTTTTCCGCAGCAACCAGTAATCCGGGTCAACAGCATCAATGTAACAGTATAATTTTAGACCGTCCCCTCGCCCATACCCGGGCGCGAACCAGGGACCTTCTGCACACATCAACAGTCACCCTCGAAGCATCGTTACCCATCGCTCCACAAAAGCCGCGGCCCTTGCAGAGCAAGGGGAACTACTACTTCAAGGTCTCAGAGCAAGTGACGTCACTGATTGAAACGCTATTTAGCGCCCACGCTAACTAAGCTAGCCGTTTCACATCTGTTACACTAGCATTCTACAATATGTTGGCATGATGTAGCATACAGAACAATATGTTGGCATGATGTAGCATTCTACAATATGTTGGCATGATGTAATTTTCAGAACAATATGTTGGCATGATGTTGCCTTCAGAACAATATGTTGGCATGATGTAGCATTCTACAATATGTTAGCATGATGTAGCATTCAGAACAGTATGTTAGCATGATGTAGCATTCTAAAATATGTTGGAATCATGTAGCATTCAGAACAGTATGTTAGCATGATGTAGCATTCAGAACAGTATGTTAGCATGATGTAGCATTCTAAAATATGTTGGCATGATGTAGCATTCTACAATATGTTAGCATGATGTAATATTCTGAAAAATATGTTAGCATGATGTAGCATTCTACAATATATTGCCATGATTTGGATTCTACAAGATGTTGGCATGATGTAGCATTCAACAATATGTTGGCATGATGTAGCATTCAGAACAGTATGTTAGCATGATGTAGCATTCAGAACAGTATGTTAGCATGATGTAGCATTCTAAAATATGTTGGCATGATGTAGCATTCTACAATATGTTAGCATGATGTAATATTCTGAAAAATATGTTAGCATGATGTAGCATTCTACAATATATTGCCATGATTTGGATTCTACAAGATGTTGGCATGATGTAGCATTCAGAACATTTTGTTGGCATGATTTAGCATTCAACAAAATGATGGCATGATGAAATTTTCTGAAAAATATGTTAGCATGATGTAGCATTCTACAATATATTGGCATGATTTGGATTCTACAAGATGTTGGCATGATGTAGCATTCTACAATATGTTGGCATAATGTAGCATTCAGAACAATATGTTGGCATGATGTAGCATTCAGAACAATATGTTGGCATGATGTAGCATTCAGAGCAATATGTTGGCATGATTTAGCATTCAGAACAAAATGTTGGCGTGATGTAGCATTCAGAACAGTAAGTTGGCCTGATGTAGCGTTCTACAAAATGTTGGCATGATGTGGCATTCTACAAAATGTTGGCATGATGTGGCATTCAGAACAATATGTTGGCATGATTTAGCATTCAGAACAATATGTTGGCATGATGTATTTTCAGAACAATATGTTTGCATGATGTAGCATTCAGAACATTATGTTGGCATGATATAGCATTCAGAACATTATGTTGGCATGATGTAGCATTCAGAACAAAATGTTGGCGTGATGTAGCATTCAGAACAGTAAGTTGGCCTGATGTAGCGTTCTACAAAATGTTGGCATGATGTGGCATTCTACAAAATGTTGGCATGATGTGGCATTCAGAACAATATGTTGGCATGATTTAGCATTCAGAACAATATGTTGGCATGATGTATTTTCAGAACAATATGTTTGCATGATGTAGCATTCAGAACATTATGTTAGCATGATGTAGCATTCTACAATACTCAGAACAATATGTTGGCATGATGTAGCATTCTACAATATGTTGGCATGATGTATTTTCAGAACAATATGTTAGCATGATGTAGCATTCAGAACAGTATGTTAGCATGATGTAGCATTCTAAAATATGTTGGCATGATGTAGCATTCTACAATATGTTAGCATGATGTAATATTCTGAAAAATATGTTAGCATGATGTAGCATTCTACAATATATTGGCATGATTTGGATTCTACAAGATGTTGGCATGATGTAGCATTCTACAATATGTTGGCATGATGTAGCATTCAGAACAGTATGTTAGCATGATGTAGCATTCAGAACAGTATGTTAGCATGATGTAGCATTCAGAACAATATGTTGGCATGATGTATTTTCAGAACAATATGTTTGCATGATGTAGCATTCAGAACATTATGTTAGCATGATGTAGCATTCTACAATACTCAGAACAATATGTTGGCATGATGTAGCATTCTACAATATGTTGGCATGATGTAGCATTCAGAACAAAATGTTGGCGTGATGTAGCATTCAGAACAGTAAGTTGGCCTGATGTAGCGTTCTACAAAATGTTGGCATGATGTGGCATTCTACAAAATGTTGGCATGATGTGGCATTCAGAACAATATGTTGGCATGATTTAGCATTCAGAACAATATGTTGGCATGATGTATTTTCAGAACAATATGTTTGCATGATGTAGCATTCAGAACATTATGTTAGCATGATGTAGCATTCTACAATACTCAGAACAATATGTTGGCATGATGTAGCATTCTACAATATGTTGACATGATGTATTTTCAGAACAATATGTTAGCATGATGTAGCATTCAGAACAGTATGTTAGCATGATGTAGCATTCTAAAATATGTTGGCATGATGTAGCATTCTACAATATGTTAGCATGATGTAATATTCTGAAAAATAAGTTAGCATGATGTAGCATTCTACAATATATTGGCATGATTTGGATTCTACAAGATGTTGGCATGATGTAGCATTCTACAATATGATGGCATAATGTAGCATTCAGAACAATATGTTGGCATGATGTAGCATTCATAACAATATGTTGGCATGATGTGGCATTCAGAACAATATGTTGGCATGATTTAGCATTCAGAACAATATGTTGGCGTGATTTAGCATTCAGAACAATATGTTGGCATGATGTATTATTCAGAACAATATATTGGCATGATGTAGCATTCAGAACAATATGTTGGCATATGTAGCATTCAGAACAATATGTTGGCATGATTTAGCATTCAGAACAATATGTTGGCGTGATGTAGCATTCAGAACAATATATTGGCATGATGTAGCATTCTACAATATGTTGGCATGATGTAGCATTCAGAACAGTATGTTGGCATGATGTAGCATTCTACAATATGTTGGCATGATGTATTTTCAGAAAAATATGTTGGCATGATGTAGCATTCAGAACAGTATGTTGGCATGATGTAGCATTCTACAATACTGAGAACAATATGTTGGAATCATGTAGCATTCAGAACAATATGTTGGCCTGATGTAGCATTCTACAAGATGTTGGCATGATGTAGCATACAGAACAATATGTTGGCATGATGTAGCATTCAACAAAATGATGGCATGATGTAATTTTCTGAAAAATATGTTAGCATGATGTAGCATTCTACAAGATGTTGGCATGATGTAGCATACAGAACAATATGTTGGCATGATGTAGCATTCAACAAAATGATGGCATGATGTAATTTTCTGAAAAATATGTTAGCATGATGTAGCATTCTACAATATATTGGCATGATTTGGATTCTACAAGATGTTGGCATGATGTAGCATTCTACAATATGTTGGCATAATGTAGCATTCAGAACAATATGTTGGCATGATTTAGCATTCAGAACAATATGTTGGCATGATTTAGCATTCAGAACAATATGTTGGCGTGATGTAGCATTCAGAACAATATGTTGGCATGATGTAGATTTCAGAACAATATGTTGGCGTGATGTAACATTCAGAACAATATGTTGGCATGATGTATTATTCAGAACAATATATTGGCATGATGTAGCATTCAGAACAATATGTTGGCATATGTAGCATTCAGAACAATATGTTGGCATGATGTATTATTCAGAACAATATATTGGCATGATGTGGCATTCAGAACAATATGTTGGCATATGTAGCATTCAGAACAATATGTTGGCATTATTTAGCATTCAGAACAGTAAGTTGGCCTGATGTAGCGTTCTACAAAATGTTGGCATTATGTGGCATTCTACAAAATGTTGGCATGATGTGGCATTCAGAACAATATGTTGGCATGATTTAGCATTCAGAACAATATGTTGGCATTATGTAGCATTCTACAATACTCAGAACAATATTTTGGCATCATGTAGCATTCTGCAAGATGTTGACATGATGTAGCATTCAGAACAATATGTTGGCATGATGTAGCATTCTACAATATGTTGGCATGATGTAGCATTCAACAAAATGTTGGCATGATGTAATTTTCAGAACAATATGTTGGAGTGATGTAGCATTCTGCAATATGTTGACGTGATGTAGCATTCAGAACATTATGTTGGCGTGATGTAGCATTCAGAACAATATGTTGGCATGATGCAAGCATTCTACAAGATGTTGGCATGATGTAGCATTCCGCAAAATGTTGGCTTGATGTAGCATTCGGAACAGTATGTTGGCATGATGTAGCATTCTACAAGATGCTGGCATGATGTAGCATTCTACAATATGTTGGCCTGATGTGGCATTCTACAAAATGTTGGCATATTGTAGCATTCAGAACAATATTTTGGCATGATGTAGCATTCTACAAGATTTTGAAGTGATGTAGCATTCTACAAAATGTTGATATGTTGTAGCATTCGGAACATGTATGTAATTTTCAGAACAATATGTTGGCATGATGTAGCATTCAAAACAGTATGTTGGCATGATGTAGCATTCAAAACAGTATGTTGGCATGATGTAGCATTCTACAAGATGTTAGCATGATGTAGCATTTGGAACGGAACAGTTTGTTTCAATGCTCTCAGTTTATCAGTTTCTTATTATGGAGATTTGCATTGAGCTTTTTAGTTCACCTTCCATAATGTTCACACCAACCTTCTGTTTTGAAAGTAATTTGCAGTGGTAGGTCATACAGCTGAGCTGTATAGAGGTTTGCATATTCCTCCATGCAGTCATGTTTTGATAGTGATTTGCAGTGGTAGGTCATACAACTGAGCTGTATAGTGGTTTGCATATTCCTCCATGCAGTCATGTTTTGATAGTAATTTGCGGTGGTAGGTCATACAGCTGAGCTGTATGGATGCAGTCATGTTTTGTGCAAACAACCCAGAGAGATACAACAAAGGTGTAGAGAAGGGAACGTGTCTCTAACTAAATAGTAGGATATTATTGGCCATGATGATTACATAGTTAAAAAACCCACTCCAGTCTCCTCATCCACTACCTGGGTGGCACAGTGGCTTTCAGAAGATAATTTCTAAATGTTTCTCCAACACAGCATTTTGTCTTCCTCTAGGTTCGGGACAAACAGTATTAAAGACAGCGACAAAGAGCGGAGTCATTCTGAGTTGTATTAGATATTCACAGGGGCTTTGTGCCCCTAGATTTCCCAGATTTGCCCATCTCATTCACAGCAGCAAAAAAATGCCCCCAAAATCTTGACTTATTGAAGCCGTTCATTACCCAAAATTGAGGGTAGCTGGACAATAACATTTTACTCACTGTGAATAAATAGCTATATAAAAATGTTATTTTTTTCCAAATATGCCCCCTAAATGAAACAATGTGGGCCAAATATGCCCCCTAAATGTGTATTTTATCAGACAGACAGAACCTGAGGATCTATGGGGACGGGCTTGACTGAATCAGGACAATAGATCCATTGTTCCACAGTGTTCTAGAACCAGACAGCAGCTCTACAACATGTAATCAGAACAGATAGAACTTCTTGGCCAGAAACCAATAATATATGCCATTTATCCAAAAATACTGACAGTCGTGTCTGCATACATTTCTTGTATGGGTGGCCCCAGCAGGTATTGAACCCTGAAACCTCTTTGGCATTGAAAGTGCCTTGCTCTACCAACTGAACCACACAAGATCAGGATTGGACTTTAACATTGGGCCAGGTGGGATGCAAGACCTAGCCAACATCCGGTGAAATTGCAAATTCAAAATACAAAATTCGTAATATTAAACATTCATGAAAATACAAGTGTCTTACATCGTTTAAAAGCTTAACTTCTTGTTAATCCTGTCACGTTGTCTGATTTCAAAAAGGCTTTACAGCGAAAGCACACCATGAGATTATCTCTCTATTGAGTCTATCTGACATACAATTGCACATTTGAACAGACTGCTTCTACTCACTAAACAGAGAACTGTCTAAAACATGAAAATTATGTAGCAGGTCTGTGAATCACGAGGTGACCATGAGTCCCGCTATCTCAGAATATCCCCGACTGTCAGGTATATACTGCCATTAAGGCCCAGATTAACAAACAGGGAATGACATCGAAGGGTTTAATCTGATGATCAACGGCAAATATTTCAAAATAATAACTTAAAACAGAAATTATTTATTATTAATATTACAATTCTAAAATCTGTGAAACAATAGTGACATTAATAATAATAAAATAATAATAATAATAATAAAAATATATAAATACATATGTGTATATATATATATATATATATATATATATATATATATACAGTGGTGTAAAAAAGTATTTAGTCAGCCACCAATTGTGCAAGTTCTCACACGTAAAAAGATAAGAGAGGCCTGTAATTTTCATCATAGGTACACTTCAACTATGACAGACAAAATCATTTTAAAAAATCCGGAAAATCACATTGTAGGATTTTTCATGAAATTATTTGCAAATTCTGGTGGAAAATAATTATTTGGTCAACAACAAAAGTTTATCTCAATACTTTGTTATATACCTTTTGTTGGCAATGACAGAGGTCAAACGTTTTCTGTAAGTCTTCACAAGGTTTTCACACACTGTTGCTGGTATTTTGGCCCATTCCTCCATGCAGATCTCCTCTAGAGCAGTAATGTTTTGGGGCTGTTGCTGGGCAACACGGACTTTCAACTCCCTCCAAAGATTTTCTATGGGGTTGAGATCTGGAGACTGGCTAGGCCACTCCAGGACCTTAAAATGCTTCTTACGAAGCCACTCCTTCGTTGCCCGGGTGGTGTGTTTGGGATCATTGTCATGCTGAAAGACCCAGCCACGTTTCATCTTCAATGCCCTTGCTGATGGAAGGAGGTTTTCACTCAAAATCTCACGATACATGGCCCCATTCATTCTTTCCTTTACACGGATCAGTCATCCTGGTCCCTTTGCAGAAAAACAGCCCAAAGCATGATGTTTCCACCCCCATGCTTCACAGTAGGTATGGTGTTCTTTGGATGCAACTCAGAATTATTTGTCCTCCAAACACGACGAGTTGAGTTTTTACCAAAAAGTGATATTTTGGTTTCATCTGACCATATGACATTCTTCCAATCTTCTTCTGGATCATCCAAATGCTCTCTAGCAAACTTCAGACGGGCCTGGACATGTACTGGTTTAAGCAGAGGGACACGTCTGGCACTGCAGGATTTGAGTCCCTGGCGGCGTAGTGTGTTACTGATGGTAGGCTTTGTTACTTTGAACCCAGCTCTCTGCAGGTCATTCACTAGGTCCCCCCGTGTGGTTCTGGGATTCTTGCTCACTGTTCTTGTGATCATTTTGACCCCACGGGTGAGATCTTGCGTGGAGCCCCAGATCAAGGGAGATTATCAGTGGCCTTGTATGTCTTCCATTTCCTAATAATTGCTCCCACAGTTGATTTCTTCAAACCAAGCTGCTTACCTATTGCAGATCAGTCTTCCCAGCCTGGTGCAGGTCTACAATTTTGTTTCTGGTGTCCTTTGACAGCTCTTTGGTCTTGGCCATAGTGGAGTTTGGAGTGTGACTGTTTAAGGTTGTGGACAGGTGTATTTTATACTGATAACAAGTTCAAACAGGTGCTATAAATACAGGTAACGAGTGGAGGACAGAGGAGCCTCTTAAAGACGAAGTTACAGGTCTGTGAGAGCCAGAAATCTTGCTTGTTTGTAGGTGACCAAATACTTATTTTCCACCATAATTTGCAAATAAATTCATTAAAAATCCTACAATGTGATTTTCTGGAGAAAAAAAATCTCATTTTGTCTGTCATAGTTGAAGTGTACCTATGATGAAAATTACAGGCCTCTCTCATCTTTTTAAGTGGGAGAACTTGCACAATTGGTGGCTGACTAAATACTTTTTGCCCCACTGTATATACACTTGTATCTACATATATACATTGCATTTGGAAGTATTCAGATCCCTTCCCTTTATCCACATTTGGTTACATTACAGCCTTATTCTAAAATTGACTTAATGGTTTTTTTTCGTCATCCATCTACACACAATACTCCATATTGACAAAGCAAAAACAGGGATTTTGAAATGTTTAAAAATGTATTTGACAAAATCAAAAACGGGAAATATAACATTTACATAACTATTCAGACCCTTTCCTCAGTACTTTGTTGAAGCACCTTTGGCAGCGATTACAGCCTCGAGTCTTCTTGGGTATGACGCTAAAAACCTGTATTTGGGGAGTTTCTCCCATTCTTCTCTGCAGATCCTCTCCAGCTCTGTCAGGTTGGATGGGGAGCGTCGCTGCACAGCTATTTTAAGGTCTCTCCAGAGATGTTCGATCGGGTTCAAGTCCAGGCACTTGCTGGGCCACTCAAGGACATTCTGAGACTTGACCAGACGCCACTCCGGCGTTGTCTTGGCTGTGTGCTTAGGGTCGTTATACTGTTGAAAGGTGAACCTTCGCTCCAGTCGGAGGTCCTGAGAACTCTATAGCAGGTTTTCATCAGGGATCTCTCTGTACTTTGCTCTGTTCATTTTTCCCTCGATCCTGACCAGTCTCCAAATCCCTGCCGCTGAAACGCCCCCCCCCCCCAGCAGTCATATAGCAGTAATATAGCAGTAATATAGCAGTCATATTATTGTCATATAGCAGTCATATTATTGTCATATAGCCGTCATATAGCCGTCATATAGCAGTCATATTATTGTCATATAGCAGTAATATAGCAGTCATATAGCAGTAATATAACAGTCATATAGCAGTCATATAGCAGTCATATTATTGTCATATAGCCGTCATATAGCCGTCATATAGCAGTCATATAGCAGTAATATAGCAGTCGTATAGCAGCTGCATTGCAGTCATATAGCAGTCATTTAGCAGTCATATAGCAGTCATATAGCAGTCATATAGCAGTCATATAGCTGTCAAATAGCAGTAAGGTAGCCCTCATGTAGCAGTAATATAGCAGTAATATAGCAGTCATATACCAGTCATATAGCAGTCATATAGCAGTCACATTGCAGCCATATAGCAGTCATATAGCAGTCACATAGCAGTCACATAGCAGTCACATAGCAGTCATATAGCAGTCATATAGCAGTCACATTGCAGCCATATAGCAGTCATATAGAAGTCAAATAGCAGTCATATAGCAGTAATATAGCAGTCGTATAGCAGTCGTATAGCAGCTGCATTGCAGTCATATAGCAGTCATATAGCAGTCATATAGCAGTCATATAGCAGTCATATAGCAGTCAAATAGCAGTAAGGTAGCCCTCATGTAGCAGTAATATAGCAGTAATATAGCAGTCATATAGCAGTCATATAGCAGTCATATAGCAGTCACATTGCAGCCATATAGCAGTCATATAGCAGTCACATAGCAGTCACATAGCAGTCACATAGCAGTCATATAGCAGTCATATATCAGTCACATTGCAGCCATATAGCAGTCATATAGAAGTCAAATAGCAGTCATATAGCAGTCACATAGCAGTCACATAGCAGTCATATAGCAGTCATATAGCAGTCATATAGCAGTCATATATAAGTCAAATAGCAGTCATATAGCAGTCATATAGCAGTCATATAGCATTCATATAGCATTCGGTAATAATGGTTGTCATAGATCAGTCATTTCGGAGTCATTTTGCAGTCATATAGCAGTCATATAGCAGTCATATAGCAGTAATATAGCAGTCATATAGCAGTCACATAGCAGTCACATTGCAGTCATATAGCAGTCATATAGCAGTCAAATAGCAGTAAGGTAGCGCTCATGTAGCAGTAATGTAGCAGTAATATAGCAGTCATATAGCAGTCATATAGCAGTAATATAGCAGTCATATAGAAGTCAAATAGCAGTCATATAGCAGTCATATTGCATTCATATAGCATTCAGTAATAGCATTCATAGAGCAGTCATTTCAGAGTCATTTTGCATTCTAATAGCAGTCACATTGCAGTCGTAAAGCAGTCATATAGCAGTTATATTGCATTTATATAGCATTAGTACAGCAGTCAAATAACAGTAATATAGCAATCACATAACAGTCATATATATAGCAGTAAGGTAGCGCTCTTATAGCAGTAATATAGCAGTCAAATAGCAGTAAGGTAGCGCTCATGTAGCAGTAATATAGCAGTCATATAGCAGTCATATAGCCGTCATATAGCCGTCATATAGCATTCACATAGCAGTAATATAGCAGTCGTATAGCAGTCGTATAGCAGCTGCATTGCAGTCATATAGCAGTCATATAGCAGTAAGGTAGCGCTCATGTAGCAGTAATATAGCAGTAATATAGCAGTAATATAGAGGTCATATAGAAGTCATATAGCAGTAATATAGCAGTAATATAGCAGTCATATAGCAGTCATATAGCAGTAAGGTAGCGCTCATGTAGCAGTAATATAGCAGTAATATAGCAGTAATATAGCAGTATTATAGCAGTAATATAGCAGTCATATAGCATTAAGGTAGCGCTCATGTAGCAGTAATATTGTCACGCCCTGGTCTTAGTATTTTGTGTTTTCTTTATTATTTTGGTCAGGCCAGGGTGTGACATGGGTTATTTTATGTGGTGTGTTTTGTCTTGGGGTTTTTGTAGGTATTGGGATTGTGGTATAGTGGGGTTGTCTAGAATAGTCTATGGCTGCCTGGAGTGGTTCTCAATCAGAGGCAGGTGTTTATCGTTGTCTCTGATTGGGAACCTTATTTAGGCAGCCATATTCTTTGAGTGTTTCGTGGGTAATTGTTCCTGTCTCTGTGTTAGTTTGCACCAGAATAGGCTGTTTAGGTTTTCACGTTACGTTTATTGTTTTGTATTGTTCGTGTTTATCTTTTATTAAACATGTATTGAAATAACCACTCTGCATTTTGGTCCGCCTCTCCTTCGCCGGAAGAAAACCGTACAGAATCACCCACCACAAAAGGACCAAGCGGCGTGGTGACAGGCAGCGGCAGCACGAGCACGGCGGCGTGGATGGAAGCCCGAGAGTCAGCCCCAAAAATGTATTGGGGAGGCACAGGGAGAGTGTGGCAGAGTCAGGAGTCAGACCTGAGCCAACTCCCCCTGTTTATCGTAAGGAGCCAAGGAGGAAACCAGAACCAGAGCCGGTGTTGGAGGTGAGCGAAGCAGAGACTGTGAAGGAGTTAATGGGGAAATTGGAGGAGAGAGTTATGAGGGAGTTGCTGTGTTGGTGCATGGGGCATGGAATTCGCCCGACGGAGCGTGTCGGGGATTTGATGGCACCTGGGTCAGCTCTCCATACTCGTCCTGAGGTGCGTGCTAGTCGGCTGGTGAAGATGGTGCCAGCCTCACGCACCAGGTCTCCTGTGCACCTGCCTAGCCTTGCATGTCCTGTGCCAGCTCAGCGCTACAGTGCGCCTAGCAGTGTTAACCGTGGCGGGCGTGGTACTGGTCAGGCACCGTGTTATGCGATGGAACGCACGGTGTCCCCAGTCCGAGTGCTTAGCCCGGTACACTACATCTCAGCTCCTCACATCTGCCGGGCTAGGGTGAAGATCCAGCCAGGGCGGTTGGTGCCAGCCCTGCTCTCAAGATCTCCAGTACGCCTTCACGGTCCGGTCCATCCAGTGCCACCTCCACACATCAGCCCTCCAGTGGCAGCTCCCCGCACTAGGCTTCCTGTGCGTGTCCTCGGCCCAGTACCAACAGTGCCAGCACCACGCACCAGGCCTACAGTGCGCTTCGCCTGTCCAGCGCTGCCAGAGCCTTCCTCCTCTCCAGCGCTGCCGTAGTCTCCCGCCTGTCCAGCGGTGCCGTAGCTGCCAGTCTGCAAGGAGCTGCCAGTCTGCAAGGAGCTGCCAGTCTGCAAGGAGCTGCCAGTCTGCAAGGAGCTGCCAGTCTGCACGGAGCTGCCAGTCTGCAAGGAGCTGCCAGTCTGCAAGGAGCTGCCAGTCTGCAAGGAGCTGCCAGTCTGCAAGGAGCTGCCAGTCTGCACGGAGCTGCCAGAGCTGCCAGTCTGCAAGGAGCTGCCAGAGCTGCCAGTCTGCAAGGAGCTGCCAGAGCTGCCAGTCTGAAAGGAGCTGCCAGAGCTGCCAGTCTGCAAGGAGCTGCCAGTCTGCATGGAGCAGCCAGAGCTGCCAGTCTGCATGGAACAGCCAGAGCTGCCAGTCTGCATGGAGCAGCCAGTCTGCAAGGAGCTGCCAGTCTGCAAGGAGCTGCCAGTCTGCAAGGAGCTGCCAGTCTGCAAGGAGCTGCCAGTCTGCACGGAGCTGCCAGAGCTGCCAGTCTGCAAGGAGCTGCCAGTCTGCAAGGAGCTGCCAGTCTGCAAGGAGCTGCCAGTCTGCAAGGAGCTGCCAGTCTGCAAGGAGCTGCCAGTCTGCACGGAGCTGCCAGAGCTGCCAGTCTGCAAGGAGCTGCCAGAGCTGCCAGTCTGCAAGGAGCTGCCAGAGCTGCCAGTCTGAAAGGAGCTGCCAGAGCTGCCAGTCTGCAAGGAGCTGCCAGTCTGCATGGAGCAGCCAGAGCTGCCAGTCTGCATGGAACAGCCAGAGCTGCCAGTCTGCATGGAGCAGCCAGAGCTGCCAGTCTGCATGGAGCTGCCAGTCTGCATGGAGCTGCCAGAGCCGCCAGTCAGCATGGAGCAGCCAGAGCCGCCAGTCAGCATGGAGCAGCCAGAGCCGCCAGTCTGCATGGAGCAGCCAGAGCCGCCAGTCTGCATGGAGCAGCCAGAGCCGCCAGTCTGCATGGAGCAGCCAGAGCCGCCAGTCTGAATGGAGCAGCCAGAGCCGCCAGTCTGCATGGAGCAGCCAGTGCCGCAAGTCAGCATGGAGCAGCCAGAGCCGCCAGTCAGCATGGAGCAGCCATAGCCACCAGTCAGCATGGAGCAGCCAGAGCCGCCAGTCTGCCAGGATCCGCCAGTCAGCCAGGTTCTTCCAGATCCGCCATTCAGCCAGGATCCGCCATTCAGCCAGGATCCGCCATTCAGCCAGGATCCGCCATTCAACCAGGATCCTCTCAGTCTTGAGCTACCCCTCAGTCTTGAGCTACCCCTCAGTCCCGAGCTACCCCTCAGTCCCGAGCTACCCCTCAGTCCCGAGCTGTCCCTCAGTCCCGAGCTGTCCCTCAGTCCGGAGCTGCCCCTCAGTCCAGTGGGGCCCTTGGTTAGGGTTACTAGTCCAAGGTTGGCGGCGTGGGTCGCCAATCTAAGGACGCAATGTAAGCGGACTAAGACTTTGTTGGTGAGGGGTCCACGTCCCGTGCCGGAACCGCCACCGTGGACAGACGCCCACCCGGACCCTCCCCTATGGGTTTAGGTGTGCGGCCGGGAGTCCGCACCTTGGGGGGGGGGGGGGGTTCTGTCACGCCCTGGTCTTAGTATTTTGTGTTTTCTTTATTTGTTTGGTCAGGCCAGGGTGTGACATGGGTTATTTTATGTGGTGTGTTTTGTCTTGGGGTTTTTGTAGGTATTGGGATTGTGGTTAGTGGGGTTGTCTAGATTAGTCTATGGCTGCCTGGAGTGGTTCTCAATCAGAGGCAGGTGTTTATCGTTATCTCTGATTGGGAACCATATTTAGGCAGCCATATTCTTTGAGTGTTTTGTGGGTGATTGTTCCTGTCTCTGTGTTAGTTTGCACCAGAATAGGCTGTATAGGTTTTCACGTTACGTTTATTGTTTTGTATTGTTTGTGTTTATCTTTTATTAAACATGTATCGAAATAACCACGCTGCATTTTGGTCCGCCTCTCCTTCGCCGGAAGAAAACCGTAACAAATATAGCAGTCATATAGCAGTCATATAGCAGTCATATAGCAGTCATATAGCAGTCATATAGCAGTCATGTAGCAGTCATATAGCAGTCATATAGCAGTCATATAGCAGTCATGTAGCAGTCATATTGCAGTCATGTAGCAGTCATATAGCAGTCATATAGCAGTCATATAGCAGTCATATAGCAGTCATGTAGCAGTAATGTAGCAGTCATATAGCAGTCATATAGCAGTCATATAGCAGTAATGTAGCAGTCATATAGCAGTCATATAGCAGTCATATAGCAGTCATATAGCAGTCATATAGCAGTCATATAGCAGTAATGTAGCAGTCATATAGCAGTCATATAGCAGTCATATAGCAGTCATATAGCAGTCATATAGCAGTAATGTAGCAGTCATATAGCAGTCATATAGCAGTCATATAGCAGTCATGTAGCAGTCATATAGCAGTAATGTAGCAGTCATATAGCAGTCATATAGCAGTCATATAGCAGTCATATAGCAGTCATATAGCCGTCATATAGCCGTCATATAGCAGTCATTTAGCAGTCATATTGCAGTCATGTAGCAGTCATATAGCAGTCATATTGCAGTCATATTGCATTCCTATAGCAAGGGGCAAACACATTTAAAATAACATTCCCATCTTTCTAAAGAAATGTCAACAGTTGTAAAAGCCCATTCAGTGATTTCAACACATACTGTTTTTCAACATTTTCAATGAGCAGGGACTCTCCAGATACAATATGATCACATTAAGTTTATTGATGATCACAGAGGAGTTTGATGATGCATGTGAAAAGTGAAGACAAACTATAAGAGGATATTATATTTTTTATCATTATTATGCTGCAGTTACACATGGTCATGATGTCATATTGAAACCTGAGAGCTGATGATACAATCTGATATATTTACTGTTCCATGATGTTTTCCTCAAGAAAACCCCCAATGATTTACTGATGCTATTCTTGATACATTTGATATGATTCACCATGACAACCCACAGGGCACAGTCATCAGTTCAACATCTAGTTTATATTTACATTTTGATGGAGTTGTATTTAACCATGTCATTGGATTTAGTTGAAAAGGTAGGTGAAAGAAATGATACAATTCCAGGAATTCCTTTACATTGTGGCATGTTTTAAAGGAGAACATCAATCTGTGCTGGTACATTGATGCCTTTTTGCAAATCCAATCAGTTTTCAAAGTGAAAACAAAGTTATTCAACCAGTTTGTGCCCGGTGGGATGTCACTGTACAATGAGGAGGTGAAATGACAAAAGTCATATTTATAAAAAGAACGTCAAGCTGTGCTGGTATATTTTTCACCATCTGATCTGACTCCATGACATGTCATTTACAGCCAGGTAGAGGTAAGAACAAAAAAAACATAATTAGGTAAAATAATAACCTATATGGGTCTAGAAGAAGAATCTGTACATCATTTAAATAGTTACAATCTAATATATATCATTTACAAAAAATACACACGTATACACATATACACATACAGTATATACACTACCACTCAAAAGTTTGGACACACCTACTCATTCAAGGGTTTTTCATTATTTTTACTATTTCGTAGAATAATAATTACTACATTGTAGAATAATAGTGAAGACATCAAAACTTAGATTTTTGGTTCCAAACTCTGTGTCTTTGAGAGACGCAGAGTAGGTGAAAGGATGATCTCCGCATGTGTGGTTTCCACCGTGAAGCATGGAGGAGGAGGTGTGATTGTGTGGGGGTGCTTTGCTGGTGCCAATGTCAGTGATGTATTTAGAATTCAAGGCACACTTATCCAGCATGGCTACCACAGCATTCTGCAGCGATACGCCATCCCATCTGGTTTGTGCTTAGTTGGACTATCATTTGTTTTTCAACAGGACACAAATACCCAACACACCTGGCAGTGTAAGGGCTATTTGACCGAGGATGAGAGTGATGGAGTGCTGCATCAGAGGAAATGGCCTCCACAATCACCCGACCTCAACCCAATTGAGATGGTTTGTGATGAGTTGGACCGCAGAGTGAATAAAAAGCAGCCAACAAGTGCTCAGCATATGTGGGAACTCCTTCAAGACTGTTTTAAAATAATTACAGGTGAAACTGGTTGAGAGAATGCCAAAAGTGTGCAAAGCTGTCATCAGGGCAAAGGGTGGCAACTTTGAAGCTTCTAAAATATAAAATATATTTTGGTTGGTTTAACACTTTTTTGGTTAGTACATGATTCCATGAGTGTTATTTTGTCATTTTAATGTCTTCACTATTATTCTACAATGTAGGAAATAATACAAAAATAAAGAAAAACCCTTGAATGAGTAGGTGTGTCCAAACTTTTGACTGGTACTGTATATATATATAAAAGTATGTGGACACCCCTTCAAATTAGTGGATTCGGCTATTTCAGCCACACCCTTTGCTGACAGGTGTATAAAATCAAGCACACAGCCATGCAATCTCCATAGACAAACACTGGCAGTAGAATGGGCCTTACTGAAGAACTCAGTGACTTTCAACGTGGCACCGTCATAGGATGCCACCTTTCCAACAAGATAGTTCGTCAAATTTCTGCCCTGCTAGAGCTACCCAACTGTAAATGCTGTTATTGTGAAGTGGGAAAATCTTGGAGAAACAATGGCTCAGCGGTAAAGTGGTAGGCCACACAAGCTCACAGAACGGGCCTGCTAAATGCTGACGCATATAGCGGGTAAAAATCACCTGTTCTCGGTTGCAACATTCACTACCGAGTTCCAAACTGCCTCTGGAAGCAACATAAGCACAATAACTGTTCATCGGGAGCTTCACACAAGCCTAAGATCACAATGCGCATTTCCAAGCATCGGCTGAAATGGTGTAAAGCTCGCCTCCATTGGACTCTGAAGCAGTTGAAACGCATTCTCTGGAGTGAAGAATCATGCTTCACCATCTGGTAGTCCGACAGACGTATCTGGGTTTGGCGGATGCCAGGAGAACGCTACTTGCCCGAATGCATAGTGCCAACTGTAAAGTTTAGTGGAGGAGGAATTATGGTCTGGGTCTTTTTTCCATGGTTCGGGCTAGGCCCCTTAGTTCCAGTGAAGGAAAATGTTAACGCTACAGCATACAATGATATTCTAGACTATTCTGTGCTTCCAATTTTGTGGCAACAGTTTGGGTAAGGCCCATTCCTGTTTCAGTATGATAATGTTCCCCGTGTACAAAGTTAGGTCCATACAGATATGGTTTGTTGAGATCGTTGTGGAAGAACTTGACTAAACTATACAGAGCCCTGACCTCAAACCAATCGTACACTTTTTGGATTAATTGGAACGCAGACTGTGAGTCAGGCCTAATCGCCCAACATCACTGCCCGGACATCAATGCCGACCTAACTAATGCTTTTGTTGCTGAATGGAAGCAAGTCCCCACAGAAACGTTGCAACATCTTGTGGAAAGCGGAAACTGTTAAAGCAGCTAAGGGGGAACAACTTCATATTAATGCCCATGATTTTAGAATGAGCTGAGACGAGTAGGTGTCCACAAACTTTTGGTCATTAAGTGTGTGTATATATATATATATATATATATATATATATATATATATATATATAATGGCTGGAATGGGATGAGTGGAATGGTATCAAATACATCAAACACATGGTTGCATGCCATTCCATTTGCTCCGATCCAGCCATTATTATGAGCCGTCCTCCCCTCAGCAGCCTCCACTGATATATAATATACAAAAATGCATGTACACTCATAAGAGCGTTAATATTGTGGTTTCAATCAAAATGTTCCCCAACCAGCAGTAAGTTCCGCAGTACCTAGTTCCGCAGTACCTAGTCCCACAGTATCTGGTCCCGCAGTACCTAGTCCCACAGTATCTAGTCCCATGGTAACGTCCCACAGTACCTAGTCCCACAGCATCTGGTCCCACAGTATCTGGTCCCACAGTACCTAGTCCCACAGCATCTGGTCCCACAGTACCTAGTCCCACAGCATCTGGTCCCACAGTATCTGGTCCCACAGTACCTAGTCCCACAGTACCTAGTCCCACAGTATCTAGTCCCATGGTAACGTCCCACAGTACCTAGTCCCATGGTAATGTCCCACAGTACCTAGTCCCATGGAACCTAGTCTCATGGTAATGAGTCCAACAGTATCTAATCCCACAGTACCTAGTCCCACAGTACCTAGTCCCACAGTACCTAGTCCCATGGTAATGTCCCACAGTACCTAGTCCCATGGTAACGTCCCACAGTACCTAGTCCCATGGTAACGTCCCACAGTACCTAGTCCCATGGAACATAGTCCCATGGTAATGAGTCCAACAGTATCTAGTCCCACAGTACCTAGTCGCATGGTAATAAATCCCACAGTACTGAGTCCCACATGATCTAGTCCCATGATAATGAGTCTCACAGTACCTAGTCCCACAGTATTTAGTCCCATGATAATGAGTCCCACAGTATCTAGTCCCATGATAATGAGTCCCACAGTATCTAGTCCCACAGTATCTAGTCCCATGGTAATGAGTCCAACAGTACTTAGTCCCACAGTACCGAGTCCCATGATAATGAATCCCACAGTATCTAGTCCCATGGTAGTGAGTCCAACAGTACCAAGTCCCACAGTATCTAGTCCCATGGTAATGAGTCCAACAGCATCTAGTCCCACAGTATCTAGTCCCACAGTATATAGTCCCATGGTATCTAGTCTCATGGTATCTAGTCCCACAGTATCTAGTCCCACAGTATCTAGTCCAACAGTATCTAGTCCCACAGTATCTAGTCCCACAGTATCTAGTCCAATGGTATCTTTCCCACAGTATCTAGTCCAACAGTATCTAGTCCCATGGTATCTAGTCCCACAGTATCTAGTCCCACAGTATCTAGTCCCACAGTACCTAGTCCCACAGCATCTAGTCCCACAGCATCTAGTCCCACAGTATCTAGTCCCATGTTATCTAGTCCCACAGCACCTGATCCCACAGCATCTAGTCCAACAGTATCTAGTCCCACAGCATCTAGTCCCACAATGCCTAGTCCCACAGTAGCTAGTCCCACGGTATCTAGTCCAACAGAACCTGGTCCCACAGCATCTAGTCCCACAGTACCTAGTCCCACAGTAACTAGTCCAATGGAATTGAGTCCCACAGCATCTAGTCCCATATTATCTCCAGTGCTAACACAGTATCTAGTCCCACAGTACCTAGTCCAATGGTATCTAGTCCCACAGTATATAGTCCCACAGTACCTAGTCCCATGGTATCTAGTCCAACAGTATCTCATCCCACAGTATCTAGTCCCACAGTATCTAGTCCCACAGTATCTAGTCCCACAGTATCTCGTCCCACAGTATCTAGTCCCACAGTATCTAGTCCCACAGTATCTCCAGTGCTAACACAGTATCTAGTCCCACAGTTCCTAGTCCCACAGTATCTCATCTCACAGTACCTAGAACCACAGTATCTAGTCCCACAGTATCTAGTCCCACAGTACCTAGTCCCACAGTATCTAGTCCCACAGTATCTAGTCCAACAGTATCTAGTCCCACAGTACCTAGTCCCACAGTATCTAGACCCACAGTATCTAGTCCCACAGTATCTAGTCCCACAGTATCTAGTCCCACGGTATATAGTCCCACAGTATCTAGTCCCACAGTATCTAGTCCCACAGTATCTAGTCCCACAGTATCTAGTCCAACAGTATCTAGTCCCACAGTACCTAGTCCAACAGTATCTTGTCCCACAGTACCTAGTCCCACAGTATCTAGACCCACAGTATCTAGTCCCACAGTATCTAGTCCCACAGTATCTAGTCCCACGGTATATAGTCCCACAGTATCTAGTCCCAGAGTATCTAGTCCCACAGTATCTAATCCCACAGTATCTCCAATGCTAACACAGTATCTCGTACCACAGTATCTAGTCCCACAGTATCTAGTCCAACAGTATCTAGTCCCACAGTATCTAGTCCCACAGTATCTAGTCCAATGGTATCTTTCCCACAGTATCTAGTCCAACAGTATCTAGTCCCATGGTATCTAGTCCCACAGTATCTAGTCCCACAGTATCTAGTCCCACAGTACCTAGTCCCACAGCATCTAGTCCCACAGCATCTAGTCCCACAGTATCTAGTCCCATGTTATCTAGTCCCACAGCACCTGATCCCACAGCATCTAGTCCAACAGTATCTAGTCCCACAGCATCTAGTCCCACAATGCCTAGTCCCACAGTAGCTAGTCCCACGGTATCTAGTCCCACAGTACCTGGTCCCACAGCATCTAGTCCCACAGTACCTAGTCCCACAGTAACTAGTCCAATGGAATTGAGTCCCACAGCATCTAGTCCCGTATTATCTCCAGTGCTAACACAGTATCTAGTCCCACAGTACCTAGTCCAATGGTATCTAGTCCCACAGTATATAGTCCCACAGTACCTAGTCCCATGGTATCTAGTCCCACATTATCTAGTCCCACAGTATATAGTCCCACAGTACCTAGTCCCATGGTATCTAGTCCAACAGTATCTCGTCCCACAGTATCTAGTCCCACAGTATCTAGTCCCACAGTATCTAGTCCCACAGTATCTCATCCCACAGTATCTAGTCCCACAGTATCTAGTCCCACAGTATCTCCAGTGCTAACACAGTATCTAGTCCCACAGTTCCTAGTCCCACAGTATCTCATCTCACAGTACCTAGAACCACAGTATCTAGTCCCACAGTATCTAGTCCCACAGTACCTAGTCCCACAGTATCTAGTCCCACAGTATCTAGTCCAACAGTATCTAGTCCCACAATATCTAGTCCAACAGTATCTAGTCCCACAGTATCTAGACCCACAGTATCTAGTCCCACAGTATCTAGTCCCACAGTATCTAGTCCCACGGTATATAGTCCCACAGTATCTAGTCCCACAGTATCTAGTCCCACAGTATCTAGTCCCACAGTATCTAGTCCAACAGTATCTAGTCCCACAGTATCTAGTCCAACAGTATCTAGTCCCACAGTACCTAGACCCACAGTATCTAGTCCCACATTATCTAGTCCCACAGTATCTAGTCCCACAGTATCTAGTCCCACGGTATATAGTCCCACAGTATCTAGTCCCACAGTATCTAGTCCCACAGTATCTAATCCCACAGTATCTCCAGTGCTAACACAGTATCTCGTACCACAGTACCTAGTCCCACAGTATCTAGTCCCACAGTACCTAGTCCCACAGTATCTAGTTCCACAGTATCTAGTCCCACAGTATCTAGTCCCACAGTATCTCCAGTGCTAACACAGTATCTAGTCACACAGTACCTAGTCCCACAGTATCTAGTCCCACAGTATCTAGTCCCACAGTATCTCCAGTGCTAACACAGTACCTCGTACCACAGTACCTAGTCCCACAGTATCTAGTCCCACAGTACCTAGTCCCACAGTATCTAGTTCCACAGTACCTAGTCCCACAGTATCTAGTCCCACAGTATCTAGTCCCACAGTATCTCCAGTGCTAACACAGTATCTAGTCCCACTGTATCTAGTCCCACAGTATCTAGTCCCACAGTATCTCCAGTGCTAACACTGTACCTAGTCCCACAGTATCTAGTCCCACAGTATCTAGTCCCACAGTATCTAGTCCCACAGTATCTCCAGTGCTAACACAGTATCTAGTACCACAGTACCTTCAGTATTACCACAGCACCTCCAGTGCTAAAACGATGGGTAGAAATCTGGATCAGTGGTGAGTTTTGTGATCCCTATTGGCATTCCAGATGAGGATTCTGGATATATAGTCACATGTTCATTTCAGTGGTTTATTTTGAGATAAGCAGCTGGATCGTTATAGAGAGGTTGACAAGTTTGGTCAAATATGAACAGCCTAACAATTTGGCTGCAGTACATTCCTCCGTCCTCTCTGTGTTGGCATGGATTGGGAGTTTTTCAGGCACGTGATCTGTATTGGTGAAGTCCACTGACAGATTGGTAAAGTGAATAGGCCAATGGAGCTGCCTGCTGACTGTGGCTGTACAGTTTGAGATTCATAAAGGTGTCGTCAGAGCTCTGTCTCTGTGCTTTGAACACCATATGAATGGACTGGTCTGTCTCTGTCCTGTGAAGGACGTATGAATGGACTGGTCTGTCTCTCTCCTGTGAAGGCCGTATGAATGGACTGGTCTGTCTCTGTCCTGTGAAGGGCGTATGAATGGACTGGTCTGTCTCTCTCCTGTGAAGGCCGTATGAATGGACTGGTCTGTCTCTGTCCTGTGAAGGTCATATGAATGGTCTGTCTCTGTCCTGTGAAGGCCTTATGAATGGACTGGTGTGTCTCTGTCCTGTGAAGGTCATATGAATGGTCTGTCTCTGTCCTGTGAAGACTGTATGAATGGACTGGTCTGTCTCTGTCCTGTGAAGGCCGTATGAATGGACTGGTCTGTCTCTGTCCTGTGAAGGTCATATGAATGGTCTGTCTCTGTCCTGTGAAGACCGTATGAATGGACTGGTCTGTCTCTGTCCTGTGAAGGCCATATGAATGGACTTGTCTGTCTCTGTCCTGTGAAGGCCGTATGAATGGACTGGTCTGTCTCTGTCCTGTGAAGGTCATATGAACAGACTGTCATATGAATGGTATGTCTCTGTCCTGTGAAGGCCGTATGAATGGACTGGTCTGTCTCTGTCCTGTGAAGGTCATATGAATGGTCTGTCATATGAATGGTCTGTCTCTGTCCTGTGAAGGCCATATGAATGGACTGGTCTGTCTCTGTCCTGTGAAGGCCATATGAATGGTCTGTCTCTGTCCTGTGAAGGTCATATGAATGGTCTGTCATATGAATGGTCTGTCTCTGTCCTGTGAAGGCCATATGAATGGACTGGTCTGTCTCTGTCCTGTGAAGGTCATATGAATGGACTTGTCTGTCTTGTGAAGACAATATGAATGGACTTGTCTGTCCTGTGAAGGTCATATGAATGGACTGGTCTGTCTCTGTCCTGTGAAGGCCATATGAATGGACTGGTCTGTCTCTGTCCTGTGAAGGCCATATTAATTGACTGGTATGTCTCTGTCCTGTGAAAGCCATATGAATGGTCTGTCTCTGTCCTGTGAAGGCCATATGAATGGACTGGTCTGTCTCTGTCCTGTGAAGGTCATATGAATGGACTTGTCTGTCTCTGTCCTGTGAAGGCCATATGAATGGACCGGTCTGTCTCTGTCCTGTGAAGATCATATGAATGGACCGGTCTGTCTCTGTCCTGTGAAGGCCATATGAATTGACTGGTCTGTCTCTGTCCTGTGAAGGCCATATGAATGGTCTGTCTCTGTCCTGTGAAGGCCATATGAATGGACTGGTCTGTCTCTGTCCTGTGAAGGTCATATGAATGGACTTGTCTGTCTCTGTCCTGTGAAGATCATATGAATGGACCGGTTTGTCTCTGTCCTGTGAAAATCATATGAATGGACTGTTCTGTCTCTGTCATATGAATGGACTTGTCTGTATCTGTCCTGTGAAGTCCTTATGTATTGACTGGTTTGCCAAGCCCTCTGATATGGCTGACCACCTAGACCTGTCGTAGCCCCTTGCTATAAGTCCGTGACTATACACTATATGCTATATGTGGCTATACGTCAGTGACTATACGTCTGTGCCCTCTCGGGGGTATAAGATATTGTTGACACTAAAGCTGTTATAGAAGTGGCTGTTGAACTGTCCTGCCTGCCCCCCTCCACTGAATGTGTTGTAGTACAGTCCTCTGTTGAAGGGAGACAGGCTGTCTGCTGGGTGGCCGTGGCCCCCGAGGCCCGCCTCTGAGACCCCCGGGCTGTGACTGTCCTGGACTGGGGTGGGGGTGTGGGGTGTGTGGTTGTGGTATGGGCTGCTATGGAGGGCTGTAATGTTCCTATTGGTCAGCTCGTTGACCAGCCCCAGAGAGCTAGTCTGTCTGCTGGAGGGACCAGAGGAAAGAGGAACGGAGGCCCCTAGAGGCCCGGAGCCCAGCCCAGCCATACTGCTGAAGAAGTTATTAAAACACGGAGTGCCACCGGACGCCAGGCCCGGGGGGGGGGAGCTCTTGTGACCCTCACTGACCACCTCCATGTCTGGGGAGGCGGGGCCTAGGAGCTGGGGGCTGTCTAAGGTCTTGATGGGCGGGGCTGCTCGGCCGTCCTCTGTTTTGGTGCTGTTAGTGGAGTCGGAGCGACGCTTCCTCTTCCTCCTGAAGTTCCCGTTGTCAAACATCTTCTCACAGTTAGGATCCAACGTCCAGTAGTTCCCTTTACCTGGAACATAAATAATAGAAGCTTTAGCATTATTAATATATAAATACTATATAATAATGTCTTATTAATATATAAATACTATATAATAAGACATTATTATACAGTATTTATATATTAATAAGGCAATATTATATAGTATTTATATATTAATAAGACAGTATTATACAGTATTTATATATTAACAAGACAGGATGACATAGTATTTCTATATTAATAAGACATTATTATATAGTATTTATATATTAATAAGACATTATTATATAGTATTTATATATTAATACATTATTAATATATACACATTAGTAATATGTACATATCCAATGAAGAACTGGAGGGAGATGTGCTCATCCTAAACATGAGAAAACTAATGCTGGGATAAAAAAACATTACAGGATCAAATAAATGAGGCCCGCATACAGAATGAAGACTTGTGTGAAATAATAAAGGAATAAAGCCCTATGAGCAGCAATATTCCATGTGCGGGCCACTCATTCCATGTGCGGGCCACTCATTCCATGTGGGGGCCACTCATTCCATGTGTGGGCCACTCATTCCATGTGCGGGCCACTCATTCCATGTGCGGGTCACTCATTCCATGTGCGGGCCACAAATCCACATAATGTTGTAGTAATTTAGTATTGTGCACATTATCACAAACAGTGATGTGATGCACCTAATACTCTGGCTTTGGAATGATACACTGATGAGGAAATCAATGTCTAGGTAGCTATTCATTTGAATGAATTTGGGGTTAAAATTGTGTCATTCCCTAGAATATGGGTGCTCCGCTCTGCCCTTCCAGGATTAGGATATCAAACCTTTTATCTATAAACTGCCATGGTAGGAAACTGAAGGCCCACTCAGTATGGACACGAAGCATCTAATAACAAGCTAACTGTTATGTTGTAATCCATAAAGTTTCTTACACTACACTTTATAGTAATGTTAAACGCATTTACGGTAACATAATATACCTTTATTTACAGTAATTTACAGGTAACTGGCTGCCAGTAAATTATCATAAAAACAATAGGATTTTTTTTTACAGTGTATTATAACAAACTTTTGGGGCAATCTAATATTGACCACATAGTCCTAATCTAATCTCTAGAATAATATATATTCTAATCTATGGAATGACCTCATAGTTCTAATCTAATCTCTAGAATAATATATAATACTTTTACACGTGTTTATATATCTATATATTCTAATCTATAGAATGACCTCATAGCTCTAATCTAATCTACATAATAATATATATTCTAATCTATGGAATGACCTCATAGTTCTAATCTAATCTACATAATAATATATATTCTAATCTCTAGAATGACCTCATAGCTCTAATCTAATCTACATAATAATATATATTCTAATCTATGGAATGACCTCATAGTTCTAATCTAATCTACATAATAATATATATTCTAATCTCTAGAATGACCTCATAGTTCTAATCTAATCTACATAATAATATATATTCTAATCTTTAGAATGACCTCATAGTTCTAATCTAATCTACATAATAATATATATTCTAATCTCTAGAATGACCTCATAGTTCTAATCTAATCTACATAATAATATATATTCTAATCTCTAGAATGACCTCATAGTTCTAATCTAATCTACATAATAATATATATTCTAATCTCTAGAATGACCTCATAGTTCTAATCTAATCTCTAGAATAATATATAATACTTTTACACGTGTTTATATATCTATATATTCTAATCTATATAATAACCACATAGTTCTAATCTAATCTACATAATAATATATATTCTAATCTATATAATAACCACATAGTTCTAATCTAATCTGCAGAATAACATATATACAGAATAACATATATATATATATATATTTTACACGTGTTTATAATATATATATATTCAAATCTATAGAATGACCAAATAGTTCTAATCTAATCTACACAATAATATATATTCTAATCTATAGAATGACCACATATATCTAATCTAAACTCTAGAATAATATATATTCTAATCTCTAAAATGACCTCATGGTTATTTCTATGTCCCATGCTAAAGAAGCAAAGGCCAGTCAATATATTAGATATATTACATTTGACTCATCTCAAGTCTATGGGACACTGCTGATAACAATTCCTAGATTTAATATGCACAATGATAAGCATTCTAGTCTTCAAAATAAAGGAAACAAATTAAAGGATAAAATTAACAATTATCAGCATATGGTTTGAATAAGCCTTTATTTTATCGAACTGATTTGAACTGACATGATAGCCTGCAACCACCCTTAGCGGTAGTTGTTTATAAGGGAATTAGCTAATTCAACCTATCTTCTTTTCCGATTGAAAACCAGATGTGGGAACTCCCGCTCAGGCGTTTTGTTTTACGCCTCCTACGTTAGTTTAGCAACAGGCCTACACCAATTTGTTCAATCGGTTTTAGGCCCAAACTTTTACACGTGTTTTTATAGGATTTCTAACCGACAGCTGAATCACATAGCCTGCCTGACTAATTAAAATCTATCTACAAATGGCCCTAGATGTTACAAAGATAGAATTGAACAGGATGGGATAATACCTGGGTCGTCCTCATCGCGGGGGACCTTTTTAAAGCAGTCGTTGAGTGACAGGTTGTGTCGGATAGAGTTCTGCCACCCCGCCTTGCTCTTCTTGTAGAACGGGAAGTTATCCGCGACATACTGGTAGATCTGACTCAGGGTCAACTTCTTTTCGTGTGCGTTCTGGATCGCCATGGCGATGAGCGCAGAGTAAGAGTATGGAGGACGGACCAGTTTTAGCAACTCTTCCTGACTGGCGATGGACAGCCAACCCAGGTCCGGACCCCCGAACCCGGGAGAGTTGGTAAGGAACTGCCGCTGGGTACCGTAGGAAGGTGGCATAAAGGATGCTGTGTTGTTTCCGTGCAGGTATGGGGTGGAGGAGTTCACGGGGGGCCCGTTCAACCACAGGGATGACGCGTAATCTCCCAGGCCGTATCCAGACGGTCTCTGTGCGCTCTGGAGTCCAGGCTGGTGGTACATGCTGAAGTTATCACAGTAGACAGCCATCTCCGGCGGCTCCTGGGTGCTCTTGGGCTGGGGTTGGAGAGAGCTTGCTGTTGGAGACGAGGTGTGGTGTACTGAAGGGTCGATGGAGTTCATGCTCCACTCGGGAGGACAACCCGAACGGAATTAGAACACAACAGTAACGGTTCAAACGGACGACCTGATCCCAAGCGCGCAACGTCAGCAACAAGTGCCAGAATCCAAAATCTGAGTTTTAATTTTATAACTTCAGACCGACAGTTTCTCATCCAGACACTAGATCATCTCTAACAGCCAATAAACACTCACTAACTGGTTGGGGGTGTGGCCATTGAATTTAGTTGAGAATTGACAGGCAGAGGTGTGAAATAATAACTTCTCTATGTTTCATACTAACGGCAACATAAAACCCGACAGAAAGTGTTTACTTGAAATGTAATATTAATACAACAATTGAGTTTGTGAATTATTAAAATTTGCGCCAGTAGATAGGTCTAATTAAAAAAATTACTTCCCACTACTGTTCTCCAAAGGCTTTTCATATATTTATTTATTTATATTTTACCTTTAAGTCAGTTAAGAACAAATTCTTATTTTCAATGACGGCCTGGGAACAGTGGGTTAACTGCCTGTTATACGACAGATTTGTACCTTGTCAGCTCGGGGGTTTGAACTCGCAACCTTCCGGTTACTAGTCCAACGCTCTAACCACTAGGCTACCCTGCCGCCCCAGAATAATATAATAATAATATAATATAATATATATTTTTAATTATGGTTGTTATAATTACTACCATAAATACTAGTATTATTATAATATACATTTACATATGAATAGTTTCTAATAATATGTATTCAATGCTAGTAAATTAGCTTTTTTAGGGTTGGGGGCGGGAGTAAATGGGAGATTAATGGGCCTATCTAATAAATATAAGGTAGCATATCTCTGTCTAAGACATGATTATATTATTATATAAGGTAACATATCTCTGTCTAAATCATGATTATATTATTATATAAGGTAGCATATCTCTGTCTAAATCATGATTATATTATTATATAAGGTAACATATCTCTGTCTAAATCATGATTATATTATTATATAAGGTAACATATCTCTGTCTAAGACATGATTATATTATTATAGAAGGTAACATATCTCTGTCTAAATCATGATTATATTATTATATAAGGTAACATATCTCTGTCTAAATCATGATTATATTATTATATAAGGTAACATATCTCTGTCTAAATCATGATTATTGTTATCCATAATATTATGAATGTCATCCTTATTATTAGCAGTAGTAATATTGGTAACAGCAGAAGCCTAGAATCCCATTAGGCCAATTATAATGAGTAGCCTGAAAGTAGTAGTCCTATTCATTATTATATTAATTTCACTGGGCTTATGACAATAACTTATAATAATAATAATAATAATAATATTAATAATTATTATATTTATACAAATATGTCTTATTTCATTATTCAATTAGATTTGCTTTGAGTGTTTGTGTGTGTGTGTGTGTGTGTGTGTGTGTGTGTGTGTGTGTGTGTGTGTGTGTGTGTGTGTGTGTGTGTGTGTGTGTGTGTGTGCGTGCGTGCGTGCGTGTGTGTGACTATACAAGTGTGTGGCCTAAACTAAGACCTGTGGGTGTATAATGCTATCAGCCTGTTGCCTCAGACTATCTATAAAATTAGAAAACACTTTAAATCTGATTTTATTGAATACCGGATAAGACAGAATAAACAATGTGACCACATTCCTGTGTCAATTGAGTAAAAACCCTCATTAATCATAAACTAATAATCCAAACAATGGAAAACAACAAAAAACTGTTGATTTAGTGTAGCTCTTGTCCAGTTTCTAAAATAGCTTTTCTTCTTGTATAACAAGATCACATGAACAACTCTATGTGATGATCGATCATCATGTTCATATAGATGAGATAAAAAAAGAAACCAACTGCCTTGGAATCTTAAAAAGCAGCATGCTATTTTAACACACCTACCAGTACAATCTCCTTCAGAAACACTGCTTGCAAATGACACCCGTCCATCACACAAGGTTCAGGTTTGGAAAAATGTCATGTAATCCTATCAAATTCATAGACCTGCCCTACAAGCTCAGACTCTTTTAGTATCCCGCAATGTATAATATTGGCAAAGAATATTGGCCATTTATCATTTATTTAATCAATCATTTGTCGTTCACGTTTTAGAACGCTGCAAGTAATACATGTCCCAAACTCCTCTGATGGCCTACACCATCAGTGGGGCTATAGCGTCCTCTACTGTAGACAGACTGATATTGGAGAAATGCGACAGTGACCCAGTTCACAGATTAACCGAACGATAGCGCCGTGAGTTCTCTCTCTCCTCCGCAACCAACACATCATGCAGTGTACGTAATAGCCACACGATGGCGACAAACGTCTGTGTTCCACTGGAGGAATTCATGAAACATGAAATGAGATGAAAAATGAAATGTTTTGCCAAAAATGACATACCCAAATCTAACTGCCTGTTGCTCAGGCCCTGAAGCAAGAATATGCATATTCCTGGTACCATTTGAAAGGAAAAACTTTGAAGTTTATGGAAATGTGAAAGGAATGTAGTAGAATATAACACACTGGATCAACCGTTCTTTTGTACCATCATCTTTGAAATGCAAGAGAAAGGCCCTATGTATTATTCAAGCCCAGGTGCAATTTAGATTTTGGCCACTGTGCATTTACATTGTGCGTATTGAGACTCTTTTATAACACACTGAAGAGGAGTGTGATATTCCTGGTAACATGAAATATTGTTTTAACAAGTTTTCATCTCTCCTTAAATGACATTTTTGGGGAAAAAAGCTAACTTGGCTCCTTCCTTCATTGAATCAGATGGCTCATTCATCCATCACAAAGCTCACTAATATTGCAAACTACTTTAATTACTTTTTCATTGGCAAGATAAGGCAACGTGCCACTGACTTTGAGTAAAGCCAGAGTGTCTATGTATGTGGATAACTCAACACTATACACGTCAGCTACTACATAAATTTAAATGACTGCAACACTCAACAAAGAGCTGCAGTTAGTTTCAGAGTGGGTGGCAAGAAATAAGTTAGGCCTAAATATGTCTAAAACTAAAAGCATTGTATTTGGGACAAAACACTCACTAAACCATCAACCTCAACTAAATAATGTGGAAATTGAGCAAGTTAAGGGGACTAAACTGCTTGGAGTAACCCTGGATTGTAAACATGGTCAAAACATATTGATGCAGTAGTAGCTAAAACGGGGAGAAGTCTGTCTATAATAAAGCACTACTCTGCCTTCTTAACAACACTATCAACAAGGCAGGTCCTACAGGCCCTAGTTTCTACCTTCTTAACAACACTATCAGCAAGGCAGGTCCTACAGGCCCTAGTTTCTACCTTCTTAACAGCACTATAAACAAGGCAGGTCCTACAGGCCCTAGTTTCTACCTTCTTAACAACACTATAAACAAGGCAGGTCCTACAGGCCCTAGTTTTGTTGCTCCCTGACTACTGTTCAGTCATGTGGTCAGGTGCCACAAAAAATTACTTAGAAAAATTGCAATTGGCTCAGAACAGGGCAGCACGGCTGGCCCTTGGATGTACACAGAGAGCTAATATTAATAATATGCATGTCAATCTCTCCTGGCTGAAAGAGGAGGAGAGATTGACTTCATCACTACTTTTATTTATGAGAGGTATTGACATGTTGAATGCACCGAGCTGTCTGTCTAAACTACAGGCACACAGCTCAGACACCCATGCATAGCCCACAAGACATGCCACCAGAGGTCTCTTCACAGTCCCCAAGTCCAGAACAGACTATGGGAGGCACACAGTACTACATAGAGCCATGACTACATGGAACTCTATTCCACAGAGCCATGACTACATGGAACTCTATTCCACAGAGCCATGACTACATGGAACTCTATTCCACAGAGCCATGACTACATGGAACTCTATTCCACAGAGCCATGACTACATGGAACTCTATTTCACAGTACTACATAGAGCCATGACTACATGGAACTCTATTCCACAGAGCCATGACTACATGGAACTCTATTCCACAGAGCCATGACTACATGGAACTCTATTCCACAGTACTACATAGAGCCATGACTACATGGAACTCTATTCCACATCAGGTAAATGATGCAGCAGTAAAATGATATTTAAAAAATAGATTAAAAAACACTTTATTTTATTTTTTTATTTCACCTTTATTAAACCAGGTAGGCCAGTTGAGAACACCTTTATTTAACCAGGTAGGCCAGTTGAGAACACCTTTATTTAACCAGGTAGGCCAGTTAAGAACACCTTTATTTAACCAGGTAGGCCAGTTGAGAACACCTTTATTTAACCAGGTAGGCCAGTTTAGAACAAGTTCTCATTTGCAACTGCGACCTGGCCAAGATAAAGCGTAGCAATTCGACACATACAACAACACAGAGTTACACATGGAATAAACAAAACATACAGTCAATAATACAGTAGAACAAAAGAAAACAAAAAGTCTATATACAGTGAGTGCAAATGAGGTAAGTTAAGGAAATAAATAGGCCATGGTGGCGAAGTAATTACAATATAGCAATTAAACACTGGAATGGTAGATCGGCAGAAGATGAATGTGCAGGTAGAGATACTGGGGTGCAAAGGAGCAAGATAAATAAATACCAGTATGGGGATGAGGTAGGTAGATAGATGGGCTGTTTACAGATAGGCTATGTACAGGTGCAGTGATGTGTAAGCTGCTCTGACAGCTGGTGCTTAAAGCTAGTGAGGGAGATGTGAGTCTCCAGCTCCAGAGATTTTTGCAATTCGTTCCAGTCATGGGCAGCAGAGAACTGGAAGGAAAGACGACCAAAGGAGGAATTGGCTTTGGTGGTGACCAGTGAGATATACCTGCTGGAGCGCGTGCTACGAGTGGGTGCTGCTATGGTGACCAGTGAGCTGAGATAAGGTGGGGCTTTATCTAGCAGAGACTTGTAGATAACCTGTAGCCAGTGGGTTTGGCGACGAGTATGAAGCGAGGGCCAACCAACGAGAGCGTACAGGTCGCAATGGTGGGTAGTGTATGGGGCTTTGGTGACAAAACGGATGGCACTGTGATAGACTGCATCCAGTTTGTTGAGTAGAGTGTTGGAGGCTATTTTATAGATGACATCACCGAAGTTGAGGATTGGTAGGATGGTCAGTTTTACGAGGGTATGTTTGTCAGCATGAGTGAAGGATGCTTTCATGCGATATAGGAAGCCAATTCTAGATTTTATTTTGGATTGGAGATGCTTAATGTGAGTCTGGAAGGAGAGTTTACAGTCTAACCAAACACCCTGGTATTTGTAGTTGTCCAAGTCAGAGCCGTCCAGAGTAGTGATGCTGGACGGGCGAGCAGGTGCGGGCAGCGATCGATTGAAAAGCATGCATTTAGTTTTACTTGCGTTTAAGAGCAGTTGGAGGCCACGGAAGGAGAGTTGTATGGCATTGAAGCTTGTCTGGAGGTTAGTTAACACAGTGTCCAAGGAGGGGCCAGAAATATACAGAATGGTGTCGTCTGCGTAGAGGTGGATCAGAGAATCACCAGCAGCAACAGCGACATCATTGATGTATACAGAAAAAAGAGTCGGCCCGAGATTTGAACCCTGTGGCACACCCATAGAGACTGTCAGAGGTCCAGACAACAGGCCCTCCGATTTGACACACTGCACTCTATCAGAGAAGTAGTTAGTAAACCAGGCGAGGCAATCATTTGAGAAATCAAGGCTGTCGAGTCTGCCAATAAGAATGTTGTGATTGACAGAGTTGAAAGCCTTGGCCAGGTCGATGAATACGGCTGCACAGTAATGTCTCTTATCGATGGCGGTTATGATGTCGTTTATAACCTTGAGCGTGGCTGAGGTGCACCCATGACCAGCTCTGAAACCAGATTGCATAGCGGAGAAGGTACGGTGGGATTCGAAATGGTCAGTAAGCTGTTTGTTAACTTGGCTTTCAAAGTCCTTAGAAAGACAGGGTAGGATAGATATAGGTCTGTAGCAGTTTGGGTCTAGAGTGTCACCCCCTTTGAAGAGGGGGATGACTGCGGCAGATTTCCAATCTTTGGGAATCTCAGATGATACGAAAGAGAGGTTGAACAGGCTAGTAATAGGGGTTGCAACAATTTCGGCAGATAATTTTAGAAAGAGAGGGTCCATATTGTCTAGCCCAGCTGATTTGTAGGGGTCCAGATTGTCTAGCCCTGCTGATTTGTAGGGGTCCAGATTGTCTAGCCCTGCTGATTTGTAGGGGTCCAGATTGTCTAGCCCGGCTGATTTGTAGGGGTCCAGATTTTGCAGCTCTTTCAGAACACCGGCTATCTGGATTTGGGTAAAGGAGAAGTGGTGGGGGCTTTGGCGGGTTGCTGTGGACGGTGCCGGGCAGTTGACCGGGGTAGGGGTAGCGATGTGGAAAGCGTGGCCAGCCGTAGAGAAATGCTTATTGAAATTCTCAATTATAGCGGATTTATCGGTGGTGACAATGTTTCCTAGCCTCAGAGTAGTGGGCAGCTGCTCTTATTCTCCATGGACTTTACAGTGTCCCAGAACTTTTTGGAGTTAGTACAACAGGATAAAAATTTCTGTTTGAAAAAGCTTGCCTTAGCTTTTCTAACTGCCTGTGTATATTTGTTCCTAACTTCCCTGAAAAGTTCCATATCACGGGGGCTATTCGATGCTAATGCAGAGGGCAGACAGGTCTGGCGTGAACCAAGGACTATATCTATTCCTAGTTCTACATTTTTTGAGAGGGGCATGCTTATTTAAGATGGTGAGGAAGGCACTTTTAAAGAATAGCCAGTTATCATCTACTGACGGGATGAGGTCAATGTCATTCCAGGATACCCCGGCCAGGTCGATTAGAAAGGCCTGCTCGCAGAAGTGTTTCAGGGAGCGTTTGACAGTGATGAGGGGTGGTCATTTGGTCGCAGACCCATTACGGATGCAGGCAATGAGGCAGTGATCGCTGAGATCTTGATTGAAAACAGCAGAGGTGTATTTGGCGGGCAAATTAGTTAGGATGACATCTATGAGGGTGCCCGTGTTTACTGATTTGGGGTTGTACTTGGTAGGTTCATTGATAATTTGTGTGATATTGAGGGCATCAACATTAGTTTGTAGGATGGCCGGGGTGTTAAGCATGTCCCAGTTTAGGTCACCTAGTAGCACGAGCTCAGAAGATAGATGGGGGGCAATCAGTTCACATATAGTATCGAGGGCACAGCTGGGGGCAGAGGGAGGTCTATAGCAAGTGGCAACAGTGAGAGACTTGTTTCTGGAAAGGTGAATTTTTTGGAGTAGAAGCTCAAATTGTTTGGGTACAGACTTAGCCTGCAGAGTTCTGTATTACTTTCTATCTTTGGAGTAGATTGCAACACCGCCCCCTTTGGCAGTTCTATCTTGGCGGAAAATGTTATAGTTAGCAATGTAGATTTCAGGGTTTTTGGTGGTTTTCCTAAGCCAGGATTCAGACACGGCTAAGACATCTGGGTTGGCAGTGTGTGCTAAAGCAGTGAGTAAAACAAACTTGGGGAGTAGGCTTCTAATGTTAACATGCATGAAACCAAGGCTTTTACATTTACAGAAGTCAACAAATGAGAGCACCTGGGGGATGAGTGGAGCTAGGCATTACAGGACCTGGATTAACCTCCACATCACCAGAGGAACAGAGGAGAAGTAGGATAAGGGTACGGCTAAAGGCTATACGAACTGGCCGTCTAGCACGTTCAGAACAGAGAGTAAAAGGAGCAGGTTTCTGGGCACGATAGCATAGATTGAAGGCATAGTGTACAGACAAAGGTAAGGTAGGATGTGAGTACATTGGAGGTAAACCTAGGCATTGAGTAATGAAGAGAGAGATATAGTCTCTAGAGATGTCTAAACCAGGTGATGTCATCGCATATGTAGAAGGTGGAACAACATGGTTGGTTAAGGCATATTGAGCAGGGCTAGAGGCTCTACAGTGAAATAAGACAGTAATCACTAACCAGGACAGTAATGGACAAGGCATATTGATATTAGAGAGAGACATGCGTAGCCAAGTGAACATATGGGTCCAGTGAGTGGTTGGGCTGGCTGGGGACACGGCGATTCAGACAGTTAGCAGGCTAACAAGCTAACAGTTAGTAGGCCGGAGCTAAACAAGCTAGCAGCTAGTAGACCAGGGCAAGCTAGCAGTTAGCATGGGCTAGCAGTTAATAGACCAGGGCAAGCTAGCAGTTAGCAGACCGGGTTAGCAAGCAAGCAGTTAGCAAGGGCTAGCAGTTAGCAGACCGGGTTAGCAAGCAAGCAGATGGCAGGGGCTAGAGACTTAGCCTTTGGGGGACGTCGCGATTGAGGTAAGTCTGTTTTTGCCTCTTCGTGCGGTGACGTCGATAGACCAGTCGTGGAATTAGTAGGGTTCCAAGTGGCTCTAGGTAACTAGCAGGCCGATATTGTAGCCCAGGAGTATGCTTCGGTGGTAGCACAGGAGCCCTGGCCGGGCTAGCTTCAAGCTAAATTGGTGCTTGCTCTGGGATGGAAACGCTAGCCAGGAGTAGTCATCCGGGATTGCGGTTAGCTAGTTGTGAAGATCCAGATGAAAATTTTCAGTTTGCGGTAGGAATCCGGGGATAAAAATAACAGGTCCGTTATGCTCTGGTTAGAGTCACGTTGTTCGAACTGGGGAGAGCTTTCCGAGCTGAAGGTTAGCTGATGACCGCTGGCAATGGTTTGCTGACTGATATCTGGTAAAATCAAATCAAATCAAATTGTATTTGTCACATACACATGGTTAGCAGATGTTAATGCGAGTGTAGCGAAATGCTTGTGCTTCTAGTTCCAACAATGCAGTAATAACCAACAAGTAATCTAACTAACAATTCCAAAACTACTGTCTTATACACAGTGTAAGAGGATAAAGAATATGTACAGAAGGATATATGAATGAGTGATGGTACAGAGCAGCATAGGCAGGATACAGTAGATGGTATCGAGTACAGTATATACATATGAGATGAGTATGTAAACAAAGTGGCATAGTTTAAAGTGGCTAGTGATACATGTATTACATAAGGATACAGTAGATGATATAGAGTACAGTATATACGTATGCATATGAGATGAATAATGTAGGGTAAGTAACATTATATAAGGTAGCATTGTTTAAAGTGGCTAGTGATATATTTACATAATTTCCCATCAATTCCCATTATTAAAGTTGCTGGAGTTGAGTCAGTGTCAGTGTCAGAGTGTTGGCAGCAGCCACTCAATGTTAGTGGTGGCTGTTTAACAGTCTGATGGCCTTGAGATAGAAGCTGTTTTTCAGTCTCTCGGTCCCAGCTTTGATGCACCTGTACTGACCTCGCTTTCTGGATGATAGCGGGGTGAACAGGCAGTGGCTCGGGTGGTTGATGTCCTTGATGATCTTTATGGCCTTCCTGTAACATCGGGTGGTGTAGGTGTCCTGGAGGGCAGGTAGTTTGCCCCCGGTGATGCGTTGTGCAGACCTCACTACCCTCTGGAGAGCCTTACGGTTGTGGGCGGAGCAGTTGCCGTACCAGGCGGTGATACAGCCCGCCAGGATGCTCTCGATTGTGCATCTGTAGAAGTTTGTGAGTGCTTTTGGTGACAAACCGAATTTCTTCAGCCTCCTGAGGTTGAAGAGGCGCTGCTGCGCCTTCTTCACGATGCTGTCTGTGTGAGTGGACCAATTCAGTTTGTCTGTGATGTGTACGCCGAGGAACTTAAAACGTACTACCCTCTCCACTACTGTTCCATCGATGTGGATAGGGGGGTGTTCCCTCTGCTGTTTCCTGAAGTCCACAATCATCTCCTTAGTTTTGTTGACGTTGAGTGTGAGGTTATTTTCCTGACACCACACTCCGAGGGCCCTCACCTCCTCCCTGTAGGCCGTCTCGTCGTTGTTGGTAATCAAGTCTACCACTGTTGTGTCATCCGCAAACTTGATGATCGAGTTGGAGGCGTGCGTGGCCACGCAGTCGTGGGTGAACAGGGAGTACAGGAGAGGGCTCAGAACGCACCCTTGTGGAGCCCCAGTGTTGAGGATCAGCGGGGTGGAGATGTTGTTGCCTACCCTCACCACCTGGGGGCGGCCCGTCAGGAAGTCCAGTACCCAGTTGCACAGGGCGGGGTCGAGACCCAGGGTCTCGAGCTTGATGACGAGCTTGGAGGGTACTATGGTGTTGAATGCCGAGCTGTAGTCGATGAACATTCTCACATAGGTATGCCTCTTGTCCAGATGGGTTAGGGCAGTGTGCAGTGTGGTTGAGATTGCATCGTCTGTGGACCTATTTGGGCGGTAAGCAAATTGGAGTGGGTCTAGGGTGTCGGGTAGGGTGGAGGTGATATGGTCCTTGACTAGTCTCTCAAAGCACTTCATGATGACGGAAGTGAGTGCTACGGGGCGGTAGTCGTTTAGCTCAGTTACCTTAGCTTTCTTGGGAACAGGAACAATGGTGGCCCTCTTGAAGCATGTGGGAACAGCAGACTGGAATAGGGATTGATTGAATATGTCCGTAAACACACCGGCCAGCTGGTCTGCGCATGCTCTGAGGGCGCGGCTGGGGATGCCGTCTGGGCCTGCAGCCTTGCGAGGGTTAACACGTTTAAATGTCTTACTCACCTCGGCTGCAGTGAAGGAGAGTCCGCATGTTTTCGTTGCAGGCCGTGTCAGTGGCACTGTATTGTCCTCAAAGCGGGCAAAAAAGTTATTTAGTCTGCCTGGGAGCAGGACATCCTGGTCCGTGACTGGCCTGGATTTCTTCCTGTAGTCCGTGATTGACTGTAGACCCTGCCACATGCCTCTTGTGTCTGAGCCGTTGAATTGAGATTTTACTTTGTCTCTGTACTGACGCTTAGCTTTTTTGATAGCCTTGCGGAGGGAATAGCTGCACTGTTTGTATTCGGTCATGTTACACGTTCTAATGAACTCGCACACCGAATCAGCGTATTCGTCAATATTGTTATCTGACGCAATACGAAACATGTCCCAGTCCACGTGATGGAAGCAGTCTTGGAGTGTGGAGTCAGCTTGGTCAGACCAGCGTTGGACAGACCTCAGCGTGGGAGCCTCTTGTTTTAGTTTCTGTCTGTAGGCAGGTTCAACAAAATGGAGTCATGGTCAGCTTTTCCGAAAGGAGGGCGGGGCAGGGCCTTATATGCGTCGCGGAAGTTAGAGTAACAATGATCCAAGGTTTTTCCACCCCTGGTTGCGCAATCGTAGTTAGCTGGCTAGCTTCAGTTGAGGGAGTCCAGATCCGAAGTAAATATAAATACTTTAGGAAATAAAAGCAGATCCACGCCACATTGGGTGAGGCGGGTTGCAGGAGAGTATTTAGATGAGGTTTAGCAAAATATTTGGATATGCTATGAAAAATATGTCAAATGATATATACAAGGGACACGACAGGACAAAGACGTCTTGACTGCTACGCCATCTTGGAAATTTATTGAACAGCGGGGACTGTGAAGCAACACAAACATTGGCACAGACACATGCACACACACACGATAACATACGCACTATACATACACATGGATTTAGTACTGTAGATATGTGGTAGTGGTGGAGTAGGGGCCTGAGGGCACACAGTGTGTTGTGAAATCTGTGAATGTATTGTAATGTTTTTAAAATGGTGTAAATGCCTTAATTTTGCTGGACCCCAGGAAGAGTAGCTGCTTCTTTGGCAGCAGTTTATGGGGATCCATAATAAATACAAATACAATTACAAAATACTCATAAGAGACCCCATGCAGTTCCTTAGTTGTATGTATTTCCAGAAATCTCCTTTCCATTCAGGTCCTGATAGGGCATATGTCACAAACGTCGTCAGGGAAATGACAGGACCAAGGTCCAGCGTGTTGAGGGTACATTTTCTTTTAATGTTATAAATGTCACCAACAAAAACGACCGTGACGCTTACTAGGGCTATACAGGCCACTAACACAGATAACTACCCACAACTAAGATGGCAAAACAGGCTGCCTAAGTATGATTCCCAATCAGAGACAACGATAGACAGCTGCCTCTGATTGGAACCACTCTCGGCCAAACACACAGAAATACAAAACATAGAATGCCCACCCCACAATCGACCCTGACCTAACCAAATAGAGAAATAAAATGGCTCTCTAAGGTCAGGGTATGACAGCATAAGCGTTCCTTTCTCATATATAGATCCCCTACTGCATGCAGGCCTTGTCTAAGCCATACCTCCCAGATACATTTTCCTATGTAAACCGATGGGTTGTGCCATACGGAAGAATAAAATCCAAACATCTAATGCATCTTAACCCATACCTCTTGGGAATGTTGTAGGATTGGGTTAGCCTCTTCAGTTGACTCTCTCTGAATACTTTTTTTGTGATAATGCCTCAGTAGGTTTAAACAGGGCTGTGATAGACCTCTCAATCTGAGTAAATCCCAAATGGGAATCATAATTGTCCCAGTGTCTGGCCAATTTGGCTACTTCAAATGATATGTTGTATAGTTCTACTTTGGGTAATGCTAGTCCTCCTTTATCCATTGGAGCATACAACAAGTTCACCATTTTTCTGTTTTTTTCCCCATCTTAAATAGTAAGGGAGAAATGGCCACAGGGAGCATCATGGACACATAATTAAACTGTGGGGCCACAACCATTTTAACAGTATTTATTTTACCCCATAAAGTAAGATTAAGCAACCTCCATTTATCAAAAGTATTCTTTATTTTTTGTAGTAGTGGCATCATATTAATTTGCACGACATTCTGTAGTTTGTTGCTCAATTTTATACCCAGTTATTTCATCCCTGGTGGTACCCATTTGATCTGTAATGAAGTAATTACAACAGGATGACAGAATTTGGATACAGGCATAGCCTCTGCCAATTAATCTTATAACCAGATATCTGTGAGAACATGTCAATTGTGTTCAAAACCAAAGAGAATGTTGTGGCCGGTTCCCTTAATAAGTAACAATATATTGTCAGTATATTATGCTGACAAGTTATGCTCTCTGGCACCTCCCATCACTCCTTTGATTCCTGAATCAGCTCTGATTGCTGCTGCCAAGGGATCCAAAAATACAGTAAAAAGTAGAGGTGAGAGAGGACTACCCAGCTGGGTTCCCCTCAACAGATTTTTAAAAAGGAAGAGATCATACCATTTGTGAGGACCGCTGCTCTTGGATTGGAGTATAATACCTTAACCCACTTGATAAATGCACCTTACAATCAACTCCAATTACACTGAAAGGGCGAAAACTCCCTGGGTCAGTGGGGTCTCTATCCTTATTGAGAATTAATGAGATGAGTGCCTTATTAAGTGTAGCTGCTCCAGTTCCAGATCTCCTGCGTACACAGTTCCAGGTGTTGATAAAGGAGTTAATACGTCACAATTCCTGTTACAGGACTCAACTGGAGAGCTGTCTAATCCTGGTGACTTTCTAGACTTCATTTAGGTGAAGGCTGTTTTTATCTCAGATTCTAGTATAGGAGCATCCAACTGGGAAGCCTTCTAATCCAGTGTAAAGGGGTGAGTGACTGGTTGCCGGGAAGTCAGGCGCAGGAGAGCAGAGATGGGTGATAACAGGAGAACTTTAATATCCACCCTGGCCCAAAGACACAGGAGAGCAGAGATGGGTGATAACAGGAGAACTTTAATATCCACCCTGGCCCAAAGGCACAGGAGAGCAGAGATGGGTGATAACAGGAGAACTTTAATATCCACCCTGGCCCAAAGGCACAGGAGAGCAGAGATGGGTGATAACAGGATAACTTTAATATCCACCCTGGCCCAAAGGCACAGGAGAGCAGAGATGGGTGATAACAGCTTTAATATACACCCTGGCCCAAAGGCACAGGCGAGGCAGCACAAAGCACAACCACGGTAACATGAACCGGATTAAATAAAACAAACAAACCTATGTTATAAACAAACCTAGCGCAACTCAGCCTGTAGCGTAACACCCTACACAAAGAACACTTCCACACACAGACATGGGGGAAACAGAGGGTAATATACACTTAGTCTGATGAGGGAATGTGAACCAGGTGTGCGGGAAAACAAGACAATACAAATGGAAAATGAAAGGTGGAGTGGCAATGGCTATAAGACCGGTGACGTCGACCTCCGGTCTCTCTCCTTTCCCGAACAAGGAGAGGGACCGACTTCGGCGGAGGTCGTGACATCCAGGTGACTTTCCATACTTCATTTAGGTGATGGCTGTCTCAGATTTTAGTAACAGAGTATCAAACTGGGAAGCCTAATAATCCTGGTGAGGGCTGTTCTTTATCTCAGATTTTAGTATAGTAGCATCCACCTGGGTAGCTGTCTAATCCTGGTGAGGGCTGTTCTTATCTCAGATTTTAGTATAGTAGCATCCACCTGGGTAGCTGTCTAATCCTGGTGAGGGCTGTTCTTATATCAGATTTTAGTATAGCAGCATCTGTAACGGATGTGTGCAGAAGGTCCCTGGTTCGCGCCCGGGTATGGGCGAGGGGACGGTTTAAACTTATACTGTTACATTGATGCTGTTGACCCGGATCACTGGTTGCTACGGAAAAAGGAGGAAGGTCAAAAGGGGGGTGAGTGTAACGGATGTGAAACGGCTAGCTTAGTTAGCAGTGTGCGCTAAATAGCGTTTCAATTGGTGACGTCACTTGCTCTGAGACCTTGAAGTAGTGGTTCCCCCTTGCTCTGCAAGGGCCGTGGCTGTTGTGGAGCGATGGGTAATGATGCTTTGAGGGTGACTGTTGAGGGTGACTGTTGACTCATAATAATGAGTATGTACAAAATCTAGAGTTATGCTTTGCATTCAGCAAGCACATTAAATAATACCATTATGAGTATGTAAGAAATCGAAAGTTGTGCTTTGCCTTCAGCAAGCAAATCGGATAACAAGCATGCCCATAGTCCAGGGTCCGTGGTTGGCAAACTACAGCGAAATATAAATACATGCAAAACGCTCCGTGTATTTCCTCTTCTGTCCATTTCTGCATTTTGTAAGTTTCTAGCCCCATTTAGTGTTATATTTTTTTCTTTTTTTACGGCAGAATGTACTGAGTTCCATTTATTTACCTTCCCCAGGAAATAACTATGACCTCATCCCATGACATCACCCAATTGAAAATAACTGTCTCGCCCTGATCTGTTTCACCTGTCCTTGTGCTTGTTTCCACCCCCCTCCAGGTGTCGGCCATCTTCCCCATTATCCCCTGGGTACTTATACAGTACCTGTGTTTTCTGTCTGTCTGTGACAGTTTGTTTTGGTCGTTCAAACCTACCAGTGGTTTCCCTTGCACCTGTCTTTGCTATAGTCCCTGTTTCCTGGTTTTTGACCATTCCTGCCTGACCTGACCCAGCCTGCTGTTCCGGTGACTTACACCCTCTCTGGATTACCGACCTCTGCCTGACCTGACCCTGACCCTGACCCTGAGCCCGCCTGCTGTTCCGGTGCCGTACACCCTCTCTGGATTATTGACCTCTGCCTGACCCTGACCTGAGCCTGACCCTGACCCTGAGCCCGCCTGCTGTTCCAGTGCCTTACACCCTATCTGGATTATTGACTCCTGCCTGCCTTGACCTGTCGTTTGCCTTGACCTGTCGTTTGCCTGCCCCTGTTTAAAGAATAAACGTATGTTTCTTCAACACTGTCTGCACCTGGGTCATTGGGGGCGACAGGTAGCCTTGTGGTTAGAGTGTTGGCCTAGTAACCAGAATGTTGCAAGATCGAATCCCCGAGCTGACAAGGTAAAAATATGTCATTCTGCCTCTGAACAAGGCAGTTAACCCCACTGTCCCTAGGCAATCATTTAAAATAGGAATTTGTTCTTAACTGACTTTCCTGGTTAAAAATACCTCAAATCATGATAAAAATATTAAATCATTTCCTGGTTTGGGCCATAAGTTTACAAATGGGGAAATTAAATGAATCATATTGAGTAACCATGCCTATTGAAAGCAGTCTGATCTATGCATTTCACTACATGGTATTCATTTATTTTCTAAGTGCCTTCCACCATTATGTAATCAGATATAGTTGAGAACATCATATCGCTACTTTCTACAATAATGACTGCAAGGCAGACTTTGCCACATTATTAGTATTTATACAGCTGTGATAAGGTGCACTCAAAGTCAATGATTCCAGATAACAGCTCATTTAAAACACTGTCCAGGGAGGGAACAGATCATGATTGCTACAGTCCTGTTTTCAGCCTGTATACTAGCCTGCTTTTGTGTTCATGGTAAGTACAGGTTGTTTTCCAGAGAGACCGTTATATTTATCAATACTTTAAGTTCCTGAAATGACAGAGCATCACATTATTCAAAGCCTCAATAGAATGTTACATGCATTCCATACAAAATTGCACATCAGTATGTACGTATGTATGTTTACTTCCTAATAATTTCTCTCCAAGGCAACGAAAGGTGGCAGGAGTCCAACCAGCCTCAGAATGAAGTGAAGGAGAATCTAAAGGTACTGTAGATTCACACATCCTCCACAAACATCGCCGTAGCTACATCAGCTAGTTCATCAGACATGTTTATTATTGTCTTGGTGTCCAGGAGTTCCCTGCGACCACAATACACCCTGTCTTTCACTGCCCAGACATGAGCCCCTCTCCCACGGTTCCCACCTCAGGTGAGTCTCTCCTCTCCTCCTGTCCTTTCCTCTCCTTCTCAACCTCGGGTGAGTCAAATCACAAAACGCTGTCCTTAATTCAACTGAGAGAAAAACACACCGGCCAAAGTTGTTTCCGAACACTGCAGCCAAACAGTCTTTGTGTTGTTAATGCTGATGTCCTTTGATTCCAGTGGAGTTGGTGAAAGCTGCAGATATCAAAGTCATAGCAGCTCTGGGGGACTCTCTAACGGTGGGTGGAATTCACTGTCCACCATTAGTAGCTATTCATCTCAGTAAATATGTCACTTTCCTCCTTAACAAATGTAGTGAATATTGTCTATGATCAATGTGGTGAATATTGTCTCTGGCCAATGTAGTGAATGAATTGTGTGTCTCTGTTGCAGACAGCTATTGCTGCCAATGGCTCCACCATTCTGTCAGTCCCTGTTGAATATCGGCATGTTTCATGGAGGTGATTTTTACTTCAACAACAATTAAAGTTGAACTCAAATCAAATGTTATGTGTCACATGACCTTACAGTTAAATGTTTACTTACAAGCCCTTAACCAACAATGTTTTAATTAAGAAGTTAAGATAAAATAAAAATAAAAGTGTTAAGTAAAATAGATAAGTAAAAAAATAAAAAAAATAAAAGTAATATAATGAAACTGCAGCAATAAAATAACAAGCAAGTCTATATACAGGGTATTACGGTACAGAGTCAAGGGGAGGCTATATACAGGGGGTACCGGTACAGGGTCAATGTGGAGGCGATATACAGGGGGTACCGGTACAGAGTCAATGTGGAGGCTATATACAGGGTATTACGGTACAGAGTCAATGTGGAGGCTATATACAGGGTATTACGGTACAGAGTCAATGTGGAGGCTATATACAGGGTATTACGGTACAGAGTCAATGTGGAGGCTATATACAGGGTATTACGTTTTTTTTATTTTATTTTTTCTTTATTTAACCAGGCAAGTCAGTTAAGAACAAATTCTTATTTTCAATGACGGCCTGGGAACAGTGGGTTAACTGCCTGTTCAGGGGCAGAACGACAGATTTGTACCTTGTCAGCTCGGGGGTTTGAACTCACAACCTTCCGGTTACTAGTCCAACGCTCTAACCACTAGGCTACCCTGACGCTCCGGTACAGAGTCAATGTGGAGGCTATGTACAGGGTATTACGGTACAGAGTCAATGTGGAGGCTAAATACAGGGTATTACGGTACAGAGTCAATGTGGAGACTATATACAGGGGGTACCGGTACAGAGTCAATGTGGAGGCTAAATACAGGGTATTACGGTACAGAGTCAATGTGGAGGCTATATACAGGGGGTACCGGTACAGAGTCAATGTGGAGGCTATATACAGGGTATTATGGTACAGGGTCAATGTGGAGGCTATATACAGGGGGTACCGGTACAGAGTCAATGTGGAGGCTATATACAGGGTATTACGGTACAGAGTCAATGTGGAGGCTATATACAGGGTATTACGGTACAGAGTCAATGTGGAGGCTAAATACAGGGTATTACGGTACAGAGTCAATGTGGAGGCTATATACAGGGTATTACGGTACAGAGTCAATGTGGAGGCTAAATACAGGGTATTACGGTACAGAGTCAATGTGGAGGCTATATACAGGGTATTACGGTACAGAGTCAATGTGGAGACTATATACAGGGGGTACCGGTACAGAGTCAATGTGGAGGCTAAATACAGGGTATTACGGTACAGAGTCAATGTGGAGGCTATATACAGGGGGTACCGGTACAGAGTCAATGTGGAGACTATATACAGGGGGTACCGGTACAGAGTCAATGTGGAGGCTATATAAAGGGGGTACCAGTACAGAGTCAATGTGCGGGGGGGGGCGGTTAGTTGAGGTAATTGCGGTAATATGTACATGTAGGTAGAGTTAAAGTGACTATGCATAGATAATAAACAGAGAGTAGCAGCAGCGTAAAAGAGGGGTCTGGGTAGCCCTTTGATTAGCTGTTCAGTAGTCTTATGGCTTGGGGGTAGAAGCAGTTAAGAAGCCTTTTGAACCTCGACATGGCGCTCCAGTACCACTTGCCGTGGAGTAGCAGAGAGAACAGTCTATGACTAGGGCGGCTGGAGTCTTTGACAGTTTTTAGGGCCTTCCACTGACAGCACCTGGTATAGAGGTCCTGGATGGCAGGAAGCTTGGCCCCAGAGGATGTATTTTTTTATTTCACCTTTATTTAAACTGGTAGGCCAGTTGAGAGCAAGTTCTCATTTACATCTGTGACCTGGTAAAAATAAAGCAAAGCAGTGTGACACAAACAACAACACAGAGTTACACATGGAATAAACAAACATACACTTTTTATATTGTGTTATTGACTGTATGTACAGTGTGTGCAAATAAGATAAGAGAGGTAAGGCAATAAATTGGCCATAGTGACAAAATAATTACAATTTAGCAATATAAACACACGAGTCATAGATGTGCAGAAGATGAATGTGCAACTAGAGATACTTGGGTGCAAAGGAGAATAAAAAAATAACAGTATGGGGATGAGGTAGTTGGATGGGCTATTTACAGATGGGCTATGTACAGGTACAGTGATCTGTGAGCTGCTCTGACAGCTGGTGCTTAAAGCTAGTGAGGGAGATATGAGTCTCCAGCTTGTCACGAACCTCGCCGAGGTTGGTGCCTCTTCCTGTTCGGGCGGTGCTCGGCGGTCGTCGTCGCCGGCCTATTAGCTGCCATCGATTCCCTTTCCGTTTGTTTTGGGTTATTGGTTAATTGGGTACACCTGTTTTGTATTAGGATTTGTTTGTAGGGTATTTAAGGGCACTAGGCCCGCTGGGTATTTGTGCGGGCTTGTTTTTTGTTACTCTGTGTTTTGTTGGTGTGATTTATTATTGTATTTATTCTCCGGACTGTTTAGTCCTGTTGTTTTGGACTAGCAACGTATTTACGCCCTGTGTGTTGGCGTGACTGTTTTTGTTGCGCTGGGGAATAAATCTGAGGAAAACGACTGAACCCTGCTCTCTGCGCCTGATTCCACCCACCACACCTAGTAGATCGTAACAGAAGCCCGCACCACCTGAAATGGAGTCAGCAGGAGCAGCGACCACTCCTCTCCCCACTATGGAGGAGCGCGTTCATCACCATACAGCTGTCCTCCATCGGATTGGTACCGCGATGGACCAGATGATGGAGAGGATGGAACGATGGGAGCGGAGTGGTCTCCCGACATCTACCCCAGCTCCCCCACTCCCGACACCACCTACTCCACCTACATCGTCCTCTGGGTCCGGCGCACTACGTCTCTCCCCCCCGAGGGAGTACGATGGAGCGGCTGCTGGGTGCCAGGGATTTTTGCTCCAGCTGGAGCTCTACCTGGCTACCGTGCGTCCGGCTCCCTCGGGTGAGGAGAGTGTGAGCCTCCTCGTCTCCTGTTTAACGGGCAGGGCCCTGGACTGGGCTAACGCAGTCTGGAACAGTCCAGACTCAGCTCGGGACAACTACCTGGAGTTCACTCGCCGTTTCCGAGCAGTGTTCGATCATCCACCAGAGGGTAAAGCGGCGGGTGAGCGACTGTTCCACCTCAGACAGGAGACGAGGAGCGCGCAGGACTTCGCGTTGGAGTTTAGGACCCTAGCTGCTGGTGCTGGGTGGAATGACAGGGCCCTGATGGACCATTACCGGTGTAGTCTCCGGGAGGACGTCCGCCGGGAGCTGGCTTGCAGGGACACAACTCTCTCCCTGGATGAACTAATAGACATGTCTATTCGATTGGACAACCTGCTAGCTGCCCGCGGGCGTTCAGAAGGGGTCCTGTTAATTCCACCGTCCAGCTCTCCCACTCCCACTCCGATGGAGTTGGGAGGAGCTGCATCTAGGGGGATCAGAGGGGGCTCCTCCTGCTCCTATTGTGGACGGAGAGGACACACTTCGGACCGGTGTTGGAGGAGTCCCTCTGGGAGTCGAGATGGTCGGCAGAGCGCTCCTCGGCCACCCCAGGTGAGTAAGCACCAAACTCACCCAGAGCTCCCTGTTGGTCACATGTTTTTGTTAATTTTTTTCCCTGCATTTTTCCCCTCTCTTCAGCATAAGGCGCTAGTCGATTCAGGCGCAGCTGTGAGCTTTATGGATCGTGGACTCGCCCGTAAATTGGGTATTCCGTTAGTGCAGATAGACCCACCTGTCCCCGTGCACTCCTTAGATAGCCGACCGCTAGGGTCAGGGCTGGTCAGGGAGGCCACGATTCCGCTGGACATGGTAACGCAGGGGAATCATAGGGAGAGGATCAGTTTCTACCTTATTGATTCACCTGGGTTTCCGGTGGTGTTGGGGGTTCCCTGGCTGGCTATTCACAATCCCCTTATTTCCTGGAAACAGGGGGCTCTTAAGGGGTGGTCAGACGAGTGTTCAGAGAGGTGTTTAGGAGTTTCCATCGGTGCCACGACGGTGGAGAGTCCAGACCAGGTTTCCACCGTGCGCATTCCCCCAGAATATGCCGATTTGGCTATCGCTTTTAGTAAGAGGAAAGCGACCAAATTACCACCCCATCGACGGTGGGATTGCGTGATAAACCTCCTGGAGAACGCTGCACTTCCCCGGAGTCATGTGTACCCACTGTCACAGGAGGAGACGTTGGCTATGGAAACATATGTCACGGAAGCTCTGAGACAGGGGTACATTCGGCCCTCCATGTCACCCGTCTCCTCGAGTTTCTTTTTTGTGAGGAAAAAGGAGGGAGGTCTGCGTCCGTGCATTGATTATCGAGGTCTCAATTCGATCACAGTGGGTTTTAGTTATCCGCTACCTCTCATCGCTACGGCGGTGGAATCATTCCACGGAGCGCGTTTCTTCACAAAACTGGACCTCAGGAGCGCGTATAATCTGGTGCGTATTCGGGGAGGAGACGAGTGGAAAACAGCGTTTAGTACCACATCAGGCCACTATGAGTACCTCGTCATGCCGTATGGGTTGAAAAATGCTCCAGCCGTCTTTCAATCCTTTGTAGATGAGATTCTCAGGGACTTGCACGGGCAGGGTGTGGTAGTCTATATTGATGACATCTTGATTTATTCTGCCACACGCGCCGCGCATGTTTCCCTGGTGCGCAAGGTTCTTGGGCGACTGCTGGAGCATGACCTATACGTCAAGGCTGAGAAATGTGTGTTTTCCAAACCAGCCGTTTCCTTCCTGGGTTATCGCATTTCCAGCTCGGGGATGATGATGGAGTGTGACCGCGTTAATGCCGTGCGTAATTGGCCGACTCCGACCACGGTAAAGGAGGTGCAGCGGTTTTTAGGGTTTGCCAATTACTACCGGAGGTTTATCCGGGGTTTTGGCCAAGTAGCGGCGCCCATTACCTCACTGCTGAAGGGGGGGCCGGTGCGTTTGCGGTGGTCAGCAGAGGCTGATGGAGCCTTCAACCAGTTGAAGGCACTGTTCACTGGGGCTCCCGTGTTGGCGCATCCGGACCCTTCGTTAGCATTCATAGTGGAGGTGGATGCGTCCGAGGCTGGGGTTGGAGCCGTGCTGTCTCAGCGCTCGGGTACGCCACCGAAGCTCCGTCCCTGCGCTTTCTTTTCTAAGAAGCTGGGTCCGGCAGAGCGGAACTATGATGTGGGGGACCGGGAGTTACTAGCTATGGTAAAGGCCCTGAAGGTGTGGAGACACTGGCTAGAGGGGGCTAAACACCCTTTTCTCATCTGGACTGATCACCGTAATCTGGAGTATATTCGTGCAGCGAGGAGACTGAATCCGCGCCAGGCTAGGTGGGCCATGTTCTTTACACGTTTTAGATTTACGATCTCTTACAGACCAGGTTCCCTCAACACTAAGGCCGACGCGCTGTCCCGTCTCTATGACACTGAGGACCGGTCTATCGAACCCACTCCCATCCTTCCTGCTTCTCGGCTGGTGGCCCCAGTGGTATGGGAGGTGGACGCGGACATCGAGCGGGCGTTGAGGGTTGAACCTGCGCCTGCACAGTGTCCGACTGGCAGAAGTTACGTACCGCTTGGTGTTCGTGATAAGTTGATTCGGTGGGCTCACACACTACCGTCTGCGGGTCATCCGGGGATCGATAGGACAGTGCGGGGTCTTAGAGGGAAATACTGGTGGCCCACCTTAGCTAGGGATGTGAGGCTCTATGTCTCTTCCTGTTCGGTATGCGCCCAGAGTAAGGCTCCTAGGCACCTTCCTAGAGGGAAGTTACAGCCCCTCCCGATTCCACAACGGCCATGGTCCCATCTCTCGGTAGATTTCCTTACTGATCTTCCCCCTTCTCAGGGGAACACTACCGTTCTGGTCGTTGTGGATCGGTTCTCTAAGTCCTGCCGTCTCCTTCCATTGCCTGGTCTCCCTACGGCCCTACAGACTGCAGAGGCTCTTTTTACCCACGTCTTCCGGCACTATGGGGTCCCAGAGGATATCGTCTCCGATCGGGGTCCCCAGTTCACATCTCGGGTTTGGAAGGCGTTTATGGAGCGTCTGGGGATCTCGGTCAGCCTTACCTCTGGTTATCACCCCGAAAGTAATGGGCAGGTAGAGAGAGTAAACCAGGAAGTGGGCAGGTTTCTGAGGTCGTATTGCCAGGACCGGCCAGGAGAATGGGCAAGGTACGTCCCATGGGCAGAGTTAGCCCAGAATTCTCTTCGGCATTCGTCCACGAATATGTCGCCATTCGAATGTGTACTGGGTTACCAGCCGGTCCTGGCTCCGTGGCATCAGAGTCAGACCGAGGCTCCTGCGGTGGAGGAGTGGGTACAGCGCTCTAGAGAGACCTGGCGGGCAGTCCAGGATTCTCTCAGGCAGGCCAGTGAACGGCAGAAGAGAGACGCTGACCGCCACCGCAGTGAGGCCCCGGTGTTCGCACCAGGGGACAGGGTCTGGCTCTCGACCCGAAACCTGTCCCTCCGCCTGCCCTGCCGGAAGCTGGGGCCGCAGTGTGTGGGGCCATTTAAAGTCCTGAGGAGGATAAACGAGGTGTGTTATAGATTGCAACTTCCCTCTTATTATCGTATTAACCCCTCGTTTCATGTGTCTCTCCTCAGGCCGGTGGTAGCTGGTCCCCTACAAGACAGTGAGGTACCGGAGGTCCCTCCACCCCCTCTGGACATCGAGGGGTCCCCGGCGTACACAGTACGAGCTATTCTGGACTCGAGACGCCGGGTGAGGGGCCTGCAGTACCTCGTGGACTGGGAGGGGTACGGTCCGGAGGAGAGGTGCTGGGTACCGGGGAGGGACATTTTAGATCCTTCCCTCTTGAGGGATTTCCATCGCCTCCACCCGGATCGCCCTGCGCCTCGTCCTCCGGGTCGTCCTCGAGGCCGGGGTCGGCGCGCTGCGGGAGCCGCGCATCAGGGGGGGGGTACTGTCACGAACCTCGCCGAGGTTGGTGCCTCTTCCTGTTCGGGCGGTGCTCGGCGGTCGTCGTCGCCGGCCTATTAGCTGCCATCGATTCCCTTTCCGTTTGTTTTGGGTTATTGGTTAATTGGGTACACCTGTTTTGTATTAGGATTTGTTTGTAGGGTATTTAAGGGCACTAGGCCCGCTGGGTATTTGTGAGGGCTTGTTTTTTGTTACTCTGTGTTTTGTTGGTGTGATTTATTATTGTATTTATTCTCCGGACTGTTTAGTCCTGTTGTTTTGGACTAGCAACGTATTTACGCCCTGTGTGTTGGCGTGACTGTTTTTGTTGCGCTGGGGAATAAATCTGAGGAAAACGACTGAACCCTGCTCTCTGCGCCTGATTCCACCCACCACACCTAGTAGATCGTAACACAGCTTCAGTGATTTTTTTTTGTTCCAGTCATTGGCAGCAGAGAACTGTAAGGAAAGGCGGCAAAAAGAGGAATGGCTTTGGGGGTGACCAGTGAAATATACCTGCTGGAGCGCATGCTATGGGTGGGTGCTGCTATGATGACCAGTTAGCTGAGATAAGGCGGGGCTTTACCTAGCAAAGACATATATATGACCTGGAGCCAGTGGGAATATGTAGCGAAGGCCAGCCAACGAGAGCATACAGATTGCAGTGGTGAACCATGCGAGGCAGTAATTTGAGACCAAGTCTGCCGATAAGAATGCAGTGATTGACAGAGTCGAAAGCCTTGGCCAGGTTGATGAAAACGGCTGCACAGTACTACTGTCTTTTATCTGTGGCAGTTATGATATTGTTGAGGACCTTGGCTGAGATCAGCTCGGAAACCAGATTGCATAGTGGAGAAGGTACGGTGGGATTTGAAATGGTCGGTGATCTGTTTGTTAACTTGGCTTTCGAAATCTTTAGAAAGGCAGGGTAGGATAGGTCACTAACAGTTTGGGTCGAGAGTGTCTCCCCCTTTGAGGAGGGGGATGACTGCGGCAGCTTTCCAATCTTAACGGATCTCAGATGATACGAAAGAGAGGTTGGACAGGCTAGTAATAGAGATTTCAACAATTTTGGCAGATCATTTTAGAAAGAGAGGGTCCATATTGTCTAGATTTTGCAGCTCTTTCAGAACATCAGCAGTCTGGATTTGGGTGAAGGAGAAGGGTTGGAAAGTTGCTGCGGGGGGTTAGTGGGCGAGGTAGTGGTAGCCAAGTGGAAAGCATGGCCAGCCGTAGAAAAAATGCTTATCGTAGATTTATTGGTGGTGACAGTGTTTCCTAGCCTCAGTGCAGTGGGCAGCTGGGAGGAGGTGCTCTTATTCTCCATGGACTTTACAGTGTCCCAAGACTTTTTTGGAATTAGTGCTACAGGATGCACATTTATGTTTGTAAAAGCTAGCCTTAGCTTTCCTGACTGACTGAGCATATTGGTTCCTGACTTCCCTGAAAAGTTGCATTTCACGGGGGCTATTCGATGCTAATGCAGTACGCCACAAGATGTTTTTGTCCTGGTCAAGGGCAGTCAAGTCTGGAGTGAACAAAGGGCTATATCTGTTCTTAGATCTACATTTTGTGGCATGCTTACTTAAGATGGCGAGGAAAGCACTTTTAAAGAACAACCAAGTATCCTCTACTGATGGGATGAGGTCAGTATCCTTCCAGGATACCCAGACCATGTCGATTAGAAAGGCCTGCTCACTGAAGTGTTTTAGGGAGTGTTTGACAGTGATGAGGGGTGGCCGTTTGACCGCAGGCCCATTACGGACGCCGGCAGTGATTGCTGAGATCCTGGTGAGGCCCATTACGGACGCCGGCAATGAGGCAGTGATTGCTGAGATCCTGAAGACAGCAGAGGTGTATTTAGAGGGCAAGTTGGTCAGGATGATACCTATGAGGGTGCCCATGTTTATGGATTTGGGGTTGTCCCTGGTAGAATCCTTGATAATTTGTGTTATCAATTCACATATGGTGTCCAGGGCACAGATGGGGGTTGAGGGGGGGGGGGTCTATAGCAAGCGGCAACATTGAGAGTCTTATTTCTGGAAAGTTGGATTTTCAACAGCAGACATCAGGGTTGGGCATCAGGGTTGGCGGAGTGTACTGAAGCAGTGAATAAAACAAACTTAGGGTGGAGGCTTCTGATGTTAACATGCATGAAGCCAAGGCTTTTATGGTTGCAGAAGTCAACAAATGAGAGCGCCTGGGGAATAGGTCTTATGCTGGGGGCTACAGGGGCTAGGTTAACCTCTACATCACCAGAGGAACAGAGGAGGAGTAGGATAAGGGTTAGACTAAAGGCTATATGAACTGGTCGTCTAGTGCATTGGGAACAGATGATGAAAGGAGCAGATTTCTGGGCATGGTAGAATAGATTCAGGGCATAATGTACAGACAAGGGTAGGGTGCGAGTACAGTGGGGATAAACGTAGGCATTGAGTGACAATGAGAATTTGGAGACATCTCTGGAGACACAAGCTAAGCCAGGTGAGGTCTCATGTGTGGGGTGTGTGACAAAAGAGCTATCTAAGGCATGTTGAGCTGGACTAGGGGCTCTACAGTGAAATAAAACAACTACCCTAAACAGCAGAAGACCAGGCATATTGACATTAGAGAGAGTTATGTGTAGCTCGTGTGATCATAGGGTCCAATGAGCAGCAATAGGTGAGTCCAGTAGTCACTACTATGCTAGGCGAGTGGAAGTCGCAGCATTCGGAAAGCTAGCGGGCCGGGGCTAGCAGATGGGTCTTAGGTGACATCGCAATGGAAAAGCCTGTTGAAACCACACCGGAAGATTATGTCGGCAGACCAGTCATGATGGATCGGCGAGGCTCCATGTCGACAATTAAGGGTCAAAGCCAATTGGGAAAAGAGGTATTGTAGCCCATGAATTAGAGGGTATACCTCTTCGGCTAGCCGGGAGATGGGCCTAGCTCGAGGCTAGCTCAAGGCTAACTCGAGGCTAGCTCAAGGTGCTTGCTTCAGGACAGAGGCGTTAGCCAGCGGTGGCCACACGGTTGCAGCTAGCTAGTTGCGATGATCCGGTGTAATGGTCCAGAGGTTGCGGCAGGAATCCGGTGATGTGGTGGAGAAAAGCTGTCCGTTATGCTCTGGGTTGCGCTGTGCAAACTGGCAGGTATTGACCGAGCTAAAGCTGGCTGGTCTCCAAGGTGAATACCTCTAGCCGTGGCTAACAGTGACAAATAGCTAGTAGCTAGTTAGCTGGCTAGCTGCTGATGGAGATTCCAGCTATAACGTATAAAAAAGAGCAGATCCGTACCACATTGGGTAAGGCAGGTCGCAGGAAAGTATATTTAGATCGTAGGTGGAAAGTGAGATGAAAATATATACGAAAAAAACGATGAAACCGACTATTTACATGGGACAAGAAGGGACAAGACAAACACACGTCCGACTGCTACGCCATCTTGGATCTTGACCCTTGACCCTCTTTGTGTTAGGATTAGGGGTTCTGGTTAAGGGTAGGTATCGGTGTCAGTTCATTGTCCCTTTTCTTTGTGTTATACAGTATTGGAGGTTATGGAACTTATCAAGATGTCATCACACTTGCAAGTAAGTTACAATATAAGTGTTACTGTTTTCATTACCAGAGATAAAATTGAATTGAAAATGAACATAACATACATGTTTAGAATTGCTCTTTGCATATTTTTGGTTTTCAGTTTTAAAGGGGGGGGGGGGGGGGCAGTGCCCCTGTGACAACAATTTTGGACCCCCTTGTGGCCCCCCTAGATGTGGTGTATGAAATAATTTTTACATAACTAATTGTTGCTATCGTTCTTTTTTTACATCCGTTATTAGACAGTGGCAACGATGATGATTATGAACATGGCCTTTTGCCTGCTAATGCCTGCAAGGCAGTGAAGAAAACGATATGACAACAATTACATCTAATGTAACTGGCCCCTCTAACAGTACAACTGGCCAAGCTTGCCCCCCCCCAGTTGAAATGGTCTAGAACCGCCACTGACATGAGTAAGGTTCTATTTCTCTGTGGTTCCAGACATTTTCAAGCTGTTTAACCCCGAGCTGCTGGGTCCGGCTCCACGGTGGACGCTCCATGGCTTCCCTACTAGCATCAATGAGACAGGATTCAACTTTGCTGTGACAGGACACAACTCTCTGTGAGGGACTGACTGAATGGCTTGTGAAATAACAAGCAGTGTGTACTTTGGGTTCAAATGTTTGTTTATTAACTTTAATAACTATGATAACACTTTATTACTGACGCAAAACCAATGAACCTCAAAGCTTTTTCCAGATAAGTGTGTGTGTGTGTGTGTGTGTGTGTGTGTGTGTGTGTGTGTGTGTGTGTGTGTGTGTGTGTGTGTGTGTGTGTGTGTAACAAGAGAGAGCTAGATGGTTTGGTCTGAATATATGTTAAATCATTAATATTTTATTGATGTTTTTTCCCCTCAGGAATGTCTCTGACCAGACCAGACATATGATCGACACGTTTAGGTCCTACCCAGTAAGCCTCATCACTGTTCACAGACACCTTCCTATTGGCTAATTGTATTTATTATTGACTCTTCCTGGTGTCCAGCAAAATTAAGGCAGTTTATACAATTTTAAAAACATTACAATACATTCACAGATGTCACAACACACTGTGTGCCCTCAGGCCCCTACTCCACCACTACACCACATCTAGTGTGTGTGTGTGTGTTGCTTCACAGTCCCCGCTGTTCTATAAGGGGTTTTATCTGTTTTTTAAATGTAATTTTACTGCTTGCGTGAGATACCTGATGCGGAATAGAGTTCCATGTAGTCATGGCTCTATGTAGTACTGTGCGCCTCCCATAGTCTGTTCTGGACTTGGGGACTGTGAAGAGACCTCTGGTGGCATGTCTTGTGGGGTATGTATGGGTGTCTGAGCTGTGTGCCTGTAGTTTAGACAGACAGCTCGGTGCATTCAACATGTCAATACCTCTCATAAAAAAAAGTAGTGATGAAGTCAATCTCTCCTCCTCTTTCAGCCAGGAGAGATTGACATGCATATTATTAATATTAGCTCTCTGTGTACATCCAAGGGCCAGCCGTGCTGCCCTGTTCTGAGCCAATTGCAAGTCATTTTTTGTGGCACCTGACCACATGACAGAACAGTAGTCAGGATGCGACAAAACTAGGGCCTGTAGAACCTGCCTTGTTTATAGTGTTGTTAAGAAGGCAGAGCATCACTTTATTATAGACAGACTTCTCCCCGTTTTAGCTACTACTGCATCAATATGTTTTGACCATGTTTACAATCCAGGGTTACTCCAAGCAGTTTAGTCATCTCAACTTGCTCAATTTCTACATGATTTATTACAAGATTTAGTTGAGGTTGAGGGTTTAGTGAGTGTTTTGTTCCAAATACAATGCTTTAAGTTTTAGAAAAATGTAGGACTAACTTATTTCTTGCCACCCACTCTGAAACTAACTGCAGCTCTTTGTTGAGTGTTGCAGTCATTTATATTTCTGTAGTAGCTGACGTGTATATCAAATCAAATCAAATGTATTGATATTTAACTCTCTAGAAAGGCCAAAACCTAGGAAGAAACCTAGAGAGGAACCAGGCTATGCGGGGTGGCCAGTCCTCTTCTGGCTGTGCCGGGTGGAGATTATAACAGAACATGGCCAAGATGTTCAAATGTTCATAAATAACCAGCATGGTCAAATAATAATAATCACAGTAGTTGTCGAGGGTGCAGCAAGTCAGCACCTCAGGAGTAAATGTCAGTTGGCTTTTCATAGCCGATCATTCAGAGTATCTCTACCACTCCTGCTGTCTCTAGAAAGTTGAAAACAGCATGTCTGGGACAGGTAGCACGTCCGGTGAACAGGTCAGGATTCCATAGCCGCAGACAGGAGAAGTACTCCAGATATAACAAACTGACCCTAGCACCCCCGTCACATAAACTACTGCAGCATAAATACTGGAGGCTGAGACAGGAGGGGTCAGGAGACACTGTGGCCCCATCCGATGATGCCCCCGGACAGGGCCAAACAGGAAGGATATAACCCCACCCACTTTGCCAAAGCATAGCCCCCACACCACTATCTTCAACCACTAACTTACCATCCTGAGACAAGGCCGAGTATAGCCCACAAAGATCTCCACCACGTCACAACACAAGGGGGGGGGGCGCCAACCCAGACAGGAAGATCACATCAGTGACTCAACCCAATCAAGTGACGCACCCCTCCTAGGGACGGCATGAAAGAGCACCAGTAAGCCAGTGACTCAGCCCCTGTAATAGGGTTAGAGGCAGAGAATCCCAGTGGAAAGAGGGGAACCGGCCAGGCAGAGACAGCAAGGGCGGTTCATTGCTCCAGAGCCTTTCCGTTCACCTTCACACTCCTGGGCCAGACTACACTCAATCATATGACCCACTGAAGAGATGAGTCTTCAGTAGAGACTTAAAGGTTGAGACCGAGTCTGCATCTCTCACATGGGTAGGCAGACCATTCCATAAAAATGGAGCTCTTTAGGAGAAAGTCTTTAGCACTAACTGAAGTTTATTTAGTGCTTTATCCGGGTAGCCGGGAAGTAGAGCGTTGCAGTAGTCTAACCTAGAAGTAACAAAAGCATGGTTTAATTTTTCTGCATCATTTTTGGACAGAAACTTTCAGATTTTTGCAATGTTGCGTAGATGGAAAAAGCTCTCCTTGAAACAGTCTTGATATGTTTGTCAAAAGAGAGATCAGGGACCAGAGTAACGCCGAGATCCTTCACAGTTTTATTTGAGACAACTGTATAACCATTAAGATTAATTGTCAGATTCAACAGAAGATCTCTTTGTTTCTTGGGACCTAGAACAAGCATCTCTCTTTTAAAAGTAGAAAGTCTGCAGCCATCCACTTCCTTATGTCTGAAACACAGACTTCTAGCGAGGGCAATTTTGGGGCTTCACCATGTTTCATTGAAATGTAAAGCTGTGTCATCCGCATAGCAGTGAAAGTTAACATTATGTTTTCGAATGACATCCCCAAGAGGTAAAATATAAAGTGAAAACAATAGTGGTCCTAAAACGGAACCTTGAGGAACACCGAAATTTACAGTTGATTTGTCAGAGGACAAACCATTCACAGAGACAAACTGATATCTTTCCGACAGATAAGATCTAACCCAGGCCAGAACTTGTCCGTGTAGACCAATTTGGGTTTCCAATCTCTCCAAAAGAATGTGGTGATCGATGGTATCAAAAGCAGCACTAAGGTCTAGGAGCACGAGGACAGATGCAGAGCCTCGGTCTGATGCCATTAAAAGGTCATTTACCACCTTCACAAGTGCAGTCTCAGTGCTATGATGGAGTCTCAAACCAGACTGAAGCATTTCGTATACAAGTGGAGGCTATATACAGGGAGTACCGGTACAGATGTGTGCGGGGGGGCGGTTAGTTGAGGTAATTGCGGTAATATGTACATGTAGGTAGAGTTAAAGTGACTATGCATAGATAATAAACAGAGAGTAGCAGCAGCGTAAAAGAGGGGTCTGGGTAGCCCTTTGATTAGCTGTTCAGTAGTCTTATGGCTTGGGGGTAGAAGCAGTTAAGAAGCCTTTTGAACCTCGACTTGGCGCTCCAGTACCACTTGCCGTGGAGTAGCAGAGAGAACAGTCTATGACTAGGGCGGCTGGAGTCTTTGACAGTTTTTAGGGCCTTCCTCTGACAGAACCTGGTATAGAGGTCCTGGATGGCAGGAAGCTTTGCCCCAGAGGATGTATTTTTAGTTAACCCACTTCAGTTAACCCACTGTTCCTAGGCCGTTATTGAAAAGAAGAATTTGTTCTTAACTGACTTGCCTGGTTAAATAAAGGTAAAATACAATAAAAATCTGAGAAGTTGGTGAACCATGCGAGGCAGTAATTTGAGACCAAGGCTACTGAGTCTGCCGATAAGAATGCAGTGATTGACAGAGTCGAAGCCTTGGCCAGGTCGATGAAAACGGCTGCACAGTACTACTGTCTTTTATCCATGGCAGTTATGATATTGTTGAGGACCTTGAGCGTGGCTGAGATCAGCTCGGAAACCAGATTGCATAGTGGAGAAGGTACGGTGGGATTCGAAATGGTCGGTGATCTGTTTGTTAACTTGGCTTTCGAAATCTTTAGAAAGGCAGGGTAGGATAGATGTAACAGTTTGGGTCGAGAGTGTCTCCCCCTTTGAAGAGGGGGATGACTGCGGCAGCTTTCCAATCTTAAGGGATCTCAGATGATACGAAAGAGAGGTTGGACAGGCTAGTAATAGGGGTTTCAACAATTTTGGCAGATAATTTTAGAAAGAGAGGGTCTAGGCCAGCTGATTTGTTGGTATCCAGATTTTGCAGCTCTTTCAGAACATCAGCAGTCTGGATTTGGGTGAAGGAGAAGGGTTGGAAATTTGCTGCAGGGGGTTAGTGGGCGGGGTAGTGGTAGCCAGGTGGAAAGCATGCCCAGCCGTAGAAAAAATGCTTATTGAAATGATCAATTATCGTAGATTTATTGGTGGTGACAGTGTTTCCTAGCCTCAGTGCAGTGGGCAGCTGGGAGGAGGTGCTCTTATTCTCCATGGACTTTACAGTGTCCCAAGACTTTTTTGGAATTAATGCTGCTACAGGATGCAAATTTATTTTTGAAAAAGCTAGCCTTAGCTTTCCTGACTGACTGTGTTAATTGGCTCCTGACTTCCCTGAAAGTTTCATTTCGCTGGGGCTATTCGATGCTAATGCTGTACGCTACAGCATTAGCATCGATTTTTGTGCTGGTTAAGGGCAGTCAAGTCTGGGGTGAACAAAGGGGTACATCTGTTGTTAGTTCTACATTTTTTGCTTGCATGCTTTTGCTTGCATGCTTACTTAAGATTATGAGGAAAGCACATTTAAAGAGCAACCAGGCATCCTCTACTGAAGGGATGAGGTCAATATCCTTCCAGCATACCCAGGCCAAGTTGATTAGAAAGGCCTGCTCACTGAAGTGTTTTAGGGAGTGTTTGACAGTGATGAGGGGTGGTTGTTTGACCAGGGACCCATTTTGGACACAGGCAATGAGGCAGTGATTGCTGAGATCCTAGTTGAAGACAGCAGAGGTGTATGTAGAGGGCAAGTTGGTCAGGAGGATATCTTTGAGGGTTCCCATGTTTACGAATTTAGGGTTGTTCCTGGTAGGTTCCTTGATCATTTGTGTGAGATTGAGGGCATCTAGCTTAGATTGTAGGATGGCTGGGGGGTTAAGCTTATCCCAGTTTAGGTCACCTAACAGTACAAACTCTGAAGATAGATGGGGGGCAATCAATTTACATATGGTGTTCAGGGCACAGCTGGGGGCTGAGGGGGTTTTATAACAAGCAACAACGGTGAGAGACTAATTTCTGGAAAGGTGGATTTTTTTGTTGGTTTAGGCACAGACCTGGATAGTATGACAGAACTTTGCAGGCTATCTCTGCAGTAGATTGCAACTCCTCCCCATTTGGCAGTTCTATCTTGACGGAAAATGTTGTAGTTGGTGATGGAAATTTCAGAATTTTTGGTGGCCTTCCTAAGCCGGGATTCAGACACGGCTAGGACATCAGGGTTGGTGGAGTGTGCTAAAGCAGTGAATAAAACAAACTTGGGAAGAAGAAGTCAACAAATAAGAGCACCTGGGGAATAGGTGTGGTGCTGGGGGCTGCAGGGCCTGGGTTAACCTCTACATCACCAGAGGAACAGAGGAGGAGTAGGATAAGGGTACGGCTTAAGGCTATATGAACTGGTCGTCTAGTGCGTTGGGAACAGAGAATGAAAGGAGCAGATTTCTTGGCGTGGTAGAATAGATTCAGAGCATAATGTGCAGACAAGGGTATGGTAGGATGTGAGTACAGTGGAGGTAAATCTAGGCATTGAGTGACAATGAGAGCGGTTGCGCCACTGGAGGCACAAGTTAAGCCAGGTGAGGTCTCTGCATGTGTGGAGGGAGGGTGTGACAAAATAGCTATCTAAGTCATTTAGGGTGGGGCTGGGGGCTCTACAGTGAGAGAAAAAAAAAGAACCTAAACAGCGGAAGACAAGGCATATTGACATTAAGGAGAAGCATGAGTTGCCAAGTGATCATAGGGTCCAATGAGCAGCGATAGGTGAGTCAGGGGGATGTTCGTTAGTTGCTACTAAGCAACCTGGAGACACGGCGGTTCAGAAAGCTAGCGGGCCGTGCCAGCAGATGGATCTTCGGCGACGTCACAACGGAAAAGCCTGTTGAAAACACCTCAGAAGATTACGTCGGCAGACCAGTCGTGATGGACTGTCAGGGCTTTGTGTCGGCAATAAAGGGTCCAGGCCAATTGGCAAAAGCGGTATTGGTGCCCAAGAATTAGCTGGTGGACTTCTTCGGCTAGCCGGGAGATGGGCCTAGCTCGAGGCTAGCTCAAGGCTAACTGGTGCTTATTTCGGGACGAAGACGTTAGCCAGGAGTAGCCAATCGGATTGCAGCTAGCTGCGATGATCCGGTGTAAAGGTCCAAAGCTTGCGGTACGAATCCGGAGATGTGGTAGAGAAAAAGCAGTCTGATATGCTTTGGGTTGATATCGCGCTGTGCAGATTGGCAGGTATTGACCGAGCTGAGGCTGGCTGATGTCCGAGTTAACGGTGAGGACCGCTAGCAGTGGCTAACTGACTGAATAGTAGCTAGCTCGCTGGCTAGCTTCTGATGGAGGTTCTGGTTCTAAGGTATAAAAATAGCAGATACGTACCACATTGGGTGAGGCGAGTTGCATGAGAGTATATTCCGTCCTTAGATGGAAAGTGAGATTAAAATATATACTAAATATATACCCCAAAAAAATTGTAAAAGGATATTTACACAGGACAGGACGGGACAAGACTAAATGTCCGACTGCTACGCCGTCTTGGACTTGTAGCTGTAATTGCTGCCAAAGGTGGCTCTGACTTTGGGGGGGTGAATAGCAATGCATGCTCAAGTCTTCTATTTTTTTTGTCTTATTTCTTGTTTGTTTCACACACAATTTTTTGGGGGGGGGATCTTCAAAGTGGTGGGCATGTTGTGTAAATCAAATGATACAATCTCCCCAAAAATCAATTTTAATTCCAGATTGTAAGGCAACAAAATAGGAAAAATTCCAAGGGGAGTGAATACTTTTGCAAGCCACTGTATGTAAATGTGATATTTCCATTTTTTATTTGGAAATTAGCAAAATTTCTAAACTTGTTTTGGCTTTGTCATTATGGTTATTGTGTGTAGATTGATGAGGAGGGGAAACTATTTAATATATTTTAAGGCTGTAACAAAAGTGTTTCGTTATCGGAGAAATACGGGACGTGTGGAGGGCCGTTACAAGGCTGGACACTTCCAGAAACTGTACGTTTTCGGACTTGTGCACTGGAGTGTTCAAGTCGTAAGTGTGCCTTTCCATGCAGAGATTAACTACAAAATGCATTTATATTACATAATATTACTATATTTCAGGGTCTGAACTACAAAGAAGATTGGAAGCTGGTGACAGTCCTTATTGGAATGAATGACATCTGTGATTATTGTAAAAACAAAGTAAGGCAATGTATTTTTTCATAGATTGTTGAATATAAAGTCCCTCATACCTATTAGATAGTCACTCCTACACATTAGATACAGTCAATCCTGCCCAGTAGATGCAGTCACTCCTGCCCAGTAGATGCAGTCACGCCTGCCCAATAGATGCAGTCACGCCTGCCCAGTAGATGCAGTCACGCCTGCCCAGTAGATGCAGTCACGCCTGCCCAGTAGATGCAGTCACGCCTGCCCAGTAGATGCAGTCACTCCTGCCCAGTAGATGCAGTCACTACTGCCCAGTAGATGCAGTCACTACTGCCCAGTAGATGCAGTCACTCCTGCCCAGTAGATGCAGTCACTCCTGCCCAGTAGATGCAGTCACTCCTGCCCAGTAGATGCAGTCACTCCTGCCCATTAGCCTTTCTGCCCTACTTTAGATACATTGCCATGTTTGTTAACTAAACCAGATTATCTGACAGAGTAATTAACGGTGTATATTAAACAGGAAAATACTGCACTGCTGTTCTCACGGCTGTAAAACTGATACGGTTTATTAATATTCCAGACTCTCTTCTCAGCGGACAACTTCATCTACTACATGACAGAGATGCTTGACACAATGATGAATGAGGTATGACAGATGCTTGAAACAATGATGAACGAGGTATGACAAATGCTTGACACAAAAATGAACGAGGTATGACCGATGCTTGACACGATGAGGAACGAGGTATGACAGATGCTTGACACGATGAGGAACGAGGTATGACAGATGCTTGACACGATGATGAACGAGGTGTGACAGATGCTTGACACGATGATGAACGAGGTGTGACAGAAATGCTTGACACGATGATGAACGAGGTGTGACAGATGCGTGACACGATGAACGAGGTATGACAGATGCGTGACACGATGATGAACGTGGTATGACAGATGCTTGAAACAATGATGAACGAGGTATATTCAAGTTATTTTGTAACATTTTATTATGCACTGAAGGTGATTCTATTTTGTTGTCCTTTGTTCTTCACTGATTTCTCTTTCCGTCTCTTTTCTCTCCCCCCTCTTTCTCTCTCTCTTCTCTCTCCCACTTCTCTCTTCCCCCTCTCTTCTTCCTCTCTCTCTTCTTCCTCTCTCTCTTCTTCCTCTCTCTCTTCTCCCTCTCTCTCTTCCGCCTCTCTCTCTTCCGCCTCTCTTCTCCCTCTCTCTTTCTTTCTCTCTCTTTCTCGTTCTTTTTCTCTCGCTTTCTCGTTATTTTTCTCTCGCTTTCTCTCGCTTTCTCTCTCTCTCTTTCTCTCTCTCTTTCTCTCTCTCTCTCTCTAACTCAGGTCCCTAGGATGATAGTGAACATCGTTCAGATCCTTCCCATGGAGACTCTCAGAGAAGTTCAGAGGCCCTCCATCGGCTGTGAACTCCAAAAGTAGGACTGCTCTCCCTAACCTTGATACAATTCCACTCAAGTGTCTTTAAATGTTGTAATCTCTACCACGAAGTTTCTGCTCCCACTTGGTGGTACCAGGGGATAAATCTACCGACCTGAAGGAACTAGGGTTAGAGGTTAGGGGTTGGGGTTAAATTACTGAAATGTTGTAATCTCTACCAAGGAGGTTCTGCTCCTGCTTGGTGTTACCAGAGGATAACTCTACTGACCTGAAGGAACTTATAGAACTCAACTTTGAATTTCAGGTGTGTGTTGATACAGCCCTCTATCCAAGGGGTGGGCAACTCCAGTCCTCAAGGGCCTGATTGGGGCCCACCCCTGCTCTATCCCAGCATGCAGCCTGTGTGTACACTTCCCTATCTTCCACTGAGTACCCTTGACATGATACTCTATTGATACCTATCTTCCATTGTGTTTCCAGTCATGATACTCTATTTATACCTATCTCTCATTGTGTTTCTAGTGGAGGCTGGAGAAGCTTCTGGAAAGCGACCGCTTCTTCAAAGAGGACTTTGCTGTAATTCTGCAGCCCTATCTTCAAAACGCCCAGCCACCAAGACTGCCTGTTCGTTCCCTACCCATGAACCTCTAACTCCTAACCACTAACCCCTAACATCTAACCCCTACCTACAACACACAGAACCACCAAGACGAACTGTTCGTTCTCTAACCACTAACCTCTACCTACAACAAGCTCAACCAGACTAATCGTTTGTTCCTTCAGGACAAAGAGTTCGATCTTGGTTTCATCAGACCAGAAAATCTTGTTTCTCATGGTCTGAGAATCCTTTAAGTGCATTTTGGTAAACTCCAAGCGGGCTGTCATGTGCCTTTTACTGAGGAGTGGCTTCCGTCTGGCCACTCTATCATAAAGGCCTGATTGGTGGAGTGCTGCAGCGATGGTTGTCCTTCTGGAAGGTTCTCCCATCTCCACAGAGGAACTCTGGAGCTCTGTCAGAGTGACCATCGGGTTCTTGGTCACCTCCCTGACCAAGGCCCTTCTCCCCTGATTGCTCAGTTTGGCCGGGCGGCCAGCTCTAGGAAGAGTCTGGGTGGTTCCAAACTTCTTCCATTGAAGAATGATGGAGGCCACTGTGTTATTGGGGACCTTCAATGCTGCAGGCATTTTTTGGTACCCTTCCCCAGATCTGTGCCTCGACACAATCCTGTCTCAGAGCTCTACGGACAATTCCTTCAACCTCATGGCTTGTTTTTTCTCTCTGACATGCACTGTCAACAGTGACACCTGTTATAGGATGCACCTGAGCTCAGTTTCTAGTCTCATAGTAAAGGGTCTGAATACCAATTTAAATAAGGTATTTTTTTAAATGTAAATGTTTATTTCTAAAAACCTGTTTTCGCCTTGTCATTAAGGGGTATTGTGTGTAGATTGATGAGGATTTATTTAATCAATTTTAGAATAAGGCTGTAACGTAACAAAATGCAGAACAAGGGAAGGGGTCTGAATGCTTTCTGAATGCGCTGTAAGTAACTCTAAATGAAGCATATAGGAGTACCTGTAACTATAAATGAAGCATATAGGAGTACCTGTGTCTATACTATAAACATACTATAAATATAAACATACATACTATAAATAATGCCATGGAATTCTGAGCAACTCTTGCCTGCTAAAAGAGCTAGTGTAGCCCACAGCCATTTTTGATTAGCCAGATCAGGACCTAACATAAAGACAACTCAGAGTATGCTATTCTATTCTTCTGTAATAGACTACATTTTCTTCATATCATGCTTCTTTAGACCTTTCTAAAATAAATCATGGATTTATTGTGAAGGTGTAGGCTATATTACATGGGTTTATTAGACTTTTTACATAACCCATTAAATCCAATCAAATCAAGTGTTATTTGTCACGTGCTGAATACAACAGGTGTAGTAGACCTCACAGTGAAATGCTGAATACAATAGGTTGCCAAGAAATGTTTACTTACAAGCCCTTAACCAACAATACAGTTCAAAAAAATAGAGTTAAAAAAATATTTACTAAATAAATGAAAGTAAAAAATAAAATAAAAAGTAACACCGGGGGAACCGGTACAGAGTCAATGTGCAGGGGTACAGGTTAGTGATGAGACTATATACAGGGGGTACCAGTACATAGTCAATGTGCAGGGGTACAGGTTAGTAATGAGGCTATATACAGGGGGTACCAGTACAAAGTCAATGTGCAGGGGTACAGATTAGTTGAGGTAATTTGTACATGTAGGTAGGGGTAAAGTGACTATGCATGGATAATGAACAGCGAGTAGCAGCAGTGTAAAAACAAAATACTCCACGTGGCCATTTGATAAATTGTTCAGCAGTCTTATGGTTTGGGGGTAGAAGCTGTTGCCGCTTGCCGTGAGGTAGCAGAGAGAACAGTCTATGACATGTGTGACTGGAGTCTTACCCCCTAAACCCTAACCTCTAACCCTTACCCCCTAAACCCTAACTTCTAACCCTTACCTACAACACGCCCAACCACAAAGATTTACACAGTATTCGTTTCCTTACCCCTAACTCACACCTACAACAGGCCCAAACACCAAGACTAACTGCTCGTTCCCTAACCCCTACCCCCTAAGCCCTACCTACAACATTCCCAACCACCAAGACTACCTGTTTTTGTTCCCTAACACCTACCTACGCTACAACAGACTGCCTATTCGTTCCCAAACCCCTACCTACGCCACACCCAACAACCGATACTGTCTATTCGTTCCCTACCTACGCCACACTCAACCTCTGAGACTGTATATTCATTCCCTAACCCCTACCGATGCTACAACAGACTACCTATTCATTCCCTAAACCCTACCTACGCCCCACCCAACAACCGAGACTGCCTATTCGTTCCCTAACCCCACCTACCCTCCAACCGAGGCTGCCTGTTTGTTCCCTACCCTCTAACCTCTAACCCCTGATCTCTAACCCCTTCCTACAACATGGCCAACCACCAAGATTTACACAGTATTCAATAAATCAAGTCGATCTGCTACATCTATGATTTACTAAATAACTGAATCACTTAAAAAATAATATGTTTTAGCATAGTACCCTTGATAAATTAATGACCGTCTGTTATTGATTTTCACTTTAGGATGGACAAATAGATCTCAGCTTTTTCACCGCAGACTGTTTCCACTTCAGAGTGAAGGGCCACGAGGAGCTGGCCAAGGGTTTATGGAACAACATGGTGAGTTAGGGGTCAAGGCTAGGAGGTGGACAGGGGACTATGGAACAACATGGTGAGTTAGGGGTTAAGGTTATGTGCTGGCCAAGGGACAATGAAACCACATGGTGAGTTAGGGGTTAAGGTTAGGAGCTGGCCAAGGGACGATGAAACAACATGGTGAGTTAGGGGTTAGGGGGTTAGGATTTAGGGGTTTGGGTTAGCAGTTGGGACTATGAAACAACATGGTGAGTTAGGGGTTAGGTTAAAGAGTTAAGGTTAGGAGCTGGCCAAGGGACTATGAAACAACATGGTGAGTTAGCGGTTAGGGGTTAAGGGGTTAGGATTTAGGGGGTTGAGTTAGCAGTTGGGACTATGAAACAACATGGTGAGTTAGGGGTTAAGGGGTTAGGATTTAGGGGTTTGGGTTAGCAGTTGGGACTATGAAACCACATGGTGAACCCTCTTAACCTTTCTATGTTAAATAACGGTATGGGAAAATATTGCATACATTTTTTTGCGAAGAGAACACCAAGGTGTGTTTTGTTAATTTGAGCATGTCCTCCCATTTTTTTTCCAGTTCCAACCGGAGGGACAAAAAGAGTTGGTGTACACATTCTCAAACCCTGTCAAACTCATCTGCCCACCCAAGGTACTTGTATTGTATTTATTATGGATCCACATTAGTTCCTACCGAGGAAGCAGCTACTCTTCCTGGGGTTTATTATGGATCCCCATTAGTTCCTGCCAAGGCAGCAGCTACTCTTCCTAGGGTTTATTATGGGTCCCCATTAGTTCCTGCCAAGGCAGCAGCTACTCTTCCTGGGGTTTATTATGGATCCCCATTAGTTCCTGCCAAGGTAGCAGCTACTCTTCCTGGGATCCTGCAAAATTAAGACAGTCCTATACAATTTTAAAAACAACAGATTTCACAACAAATTAAGTGTTACTCTACTACCACCTATCTACAACACAAAATGTGTACGTGTGTATAGTGCATATGTTATAGTGTGTGTGTGTGTGTGTATGTGTACAGTATGCATGTGTCTGTGTGTGTGTCTCTAAGATGGCGCAAACAGACATGACCGCTCTGCTTCTGGCTCCAAAGCAACTTTGCAGTATTTTTTTTATTTTTGTGTGTTATGTATAACGTTATTGGCCCAGAACGTTTTTTGCATTATTACATTCAACCAGAAATAACTTTTGGATATCAGAGCGATGGTAATTCACCAACATTCCGACCAGAAGTTCGACCGAATTGTTCGTACCCCCCAAGGCAATTGAATTTATCTCAGACGCTGCTCCAAAATGCAGCCTTCGGAGAAGAGGTTTTCGGAGTGGACTTCTAGTTCGACTCAGGAGGCGTGCACACCATCCACCGCTTCCGAGTATATTACTCACTAATGTTCAGTCTCTGGAAAATAAAGTAGATGAACTCAGGGCGAGGATCTATATCTATATCCGGAGAGAGCCAGAGAATTCTCTTCGGTTATATTAACAGCCCATGTATATTCCCCCTCAAGCCGATACCACGACGTCCCTCAAAGAACTACAGTGGACTTTGTGTAAACTGGAAACCACATATCCCGAAGCCACAATTATTTGTAGCTGGGAACTTTTAATAAAGAAAAACTCTACCGAAGTTCTATCAACACATTGCCTATAGTGCTTCAAAAACTCTCAACCATTGTTCCATTCCCTTCCGGGATGGCTGCGAGGCACGACCCCAACCTGCCTTCGGGAAATCAGATCACGACTCCATTCTGCTCCTCCCTTCTTATAGGCATGAGGATTGTTTTTATCACATTGACTGGGATATCAATCAATCAGTCAAATGTATTTATAAAGCCCTTCTTACATCAGCTGATGTCACAAAGTGCTGTATAGAAACCCAGCATAAAACCTCAAACAGCAAGTAATGCAGGTGTAGAAGCACAGTGGCTAGGAAAAACTAGGGGAGGGGAGAGAGGGAGAGTGAGAGAGAGAGAGAAGGTGTATTTTTTTCTGATTTTACTGCTTGCTTCAGTTACTTGATTGTGGAATAGAGTTCCATGTAGTCATGGCTCTATGTAGTACTGTGTGCCTCCCATAGACTGTTCTGGACTTGGGGACTGTGAAGAGACCTCTGGGGGCATGTCTTGTGGGGTATGCATGGGTCTAACCCTAACAAACAGCTCAGTGAATTCAACATGTCATTACTTCTCACAAAGACCAGCAGTGGTGAAGTCCATCTCTCCTCCGCTTTGAACCAGGAGAGATTGACCTGCATATTATTCATGTTAGCTCTCCGTGTATATTTTAGGGCCAGTCGTGCTGCCCTGTTCTGAGCCAATTGTGATTTTCAGAGGTCCTTCTTTGTGGCACTTGACCACACGACTGACCAGTAGTCCAGGTGCTACAAAACTAGGGCCTGTAGGACCTGCCTTGTTGACAGTGCTGTTAAAAAGGCAGAGCAACGCTATATTATAGACAGACTTCTCCTCATCTTAGCTGTTGTATCAACATGTTTTGACCATGACAGTTTAGAATCCAGGGTTACAACAAGTAGTTTAGTCACCTCAACATGCTCAATTTCTACAATGAGTTGTCATAATGTTGCATCAAATGTACATTATCCTATGGGCATTGGGAGACACAATTTAATTAACTTAATTTATGTCCCTCTAACTGCCCTTCATGGCTCTGTTGATCCTGCAGCTATTGAATGCAGTAATCATGTGCCTATGAACCAGAGATACAGTGGGGAGAACAAGTATTTGATACACTGCTGATTTTGCAGGTATTCCTACTTACAAAGCATGTAGAGGTCTGTAATTTTTATCATAGGTACACTTCAACAAAAATAAAAAAAATCACATTGTATGATTTTTAAGTAATTAATTTGCATTTTATTGCATGACATAAGTTTTTGATCACCTACCAACCAGTATGAATTCCGGCTCTCACAGACCTGTTAGTTTTTCTTTAAGAAGCCCTCCTGTTCTCCACTCATTACCTGTATTAACTGCACCTGTTTGAACTCGTATAAAATAAAATGTAAAATAAAATATAAAATACACCTGTCCACACACTCAATCAAACAGACTCCAACCTCTCCACAATGGCCAAGACCAGAGGGCTGTGTAAGGACATCAGGGATAAAATTGTACACCTGCACAAGGCTGGGATGGGCTACAGTACATTAGGCAAGCAGCTTGGTGAGAAGGCAACAACTGTTGGCGCAATTAATAGAAAATGGAAGAAGTTCAATATGACTGTCAATCACCCTCGGTCTGTGGCTCCATGCAAGATCTCACCTCGTGGGGCATCAATGATCATGAGGAAGGTGAGGGATCAGCCCAGAACTACACGGCAGGACCTGGTCAATGACCTGAAGAGAGCTGGGACCACAGTTTTAAAAAAAAAAACAGTAACACACTACGCCGTCATGGAGCCAGCACATGTTCAGGCCCGTCTGAAGTTTGCCAATGACCATCTGGATGATGCAGAGGAGGAATGGGAGAAGGTAATGTGGTCTGATGAGACAAAAATAGAGCTTTTTGGTCTAAACTCCACTCGCCGTGTTTGGAGGAAGAAGAAGGATGAGGACAACCCCAATAACACCATCCCAACCGTGAAGCATGGAGGTGGAAACATCATTCTTTGGGGATGCTTTTCTGCAAAGGGGACAGGACGACTGCACCGTATTGACTCCATGCCAGGCACAATAATAAATTCCCCCATTGTATTTACCCAAGATCTCTCTAAACTCCAGGACCACTGACAGCTTTTGTTGTTGTTACCTGATGCAGGACTCTATTGCCAGAGAGGAGACTCTCAGACTGAAAACGCCTCCATTAATTTACAGAAAGATAGTCAATTTGTGCCACAGTTTAGACTACCGATAGATCAGCGTTCTAACTCCCCCTTGTGATAGTGTGGTGTAATAACAGAATGCCACCATCTACCACTAACCGCAGTGGCATAAACTCAAAACTTTTAAAGTAAGAGCCACTGTATTTTATATCAACAGAGAAGTATATTTTCAGGGTGATTTAAAATATTGACTGGCTCTCAACAAGCTGCCCATTCCAGATTTTTTTTTAAAACTGTAACCAGTGCCTGCAACCTGCTTCAGGTTGTCGGTCAACCTATCAGGGTATTTACAAACAGCACAGGAATGAAATCATCATGTATTGATCATATCTTTACTAATGCTGCAGAAATGTGGTTTAAAGCTGTACCAAAATCCATAGGATGTACTGATCACAATATAGTAGCCATATCCAGGAAAACCAAAGTTCTCAAGGCTGAGCCTAATATAGTCTAAAAGAGTTCATACAATACATTTTGTTGTGATTCATATGTTGATGATGTAAAGAACATTTGCTGGTCTGTGGTGTGTAATGAGAAGCAACCAGACGATGCACTTGACAGATTTATGAAATGTATTATTTCAGTTACTTATTTATTTATTTCACCTTCATTTAGCAGGTTGGCTAGTTGAGAACAAGTTCTCAAGTTCTGCAACTGCGACCTGGCCAAGATAAAGCAAAGCAGTTTGACACATACAACAACACAGATTTACACATGGAATAAACAAAACATACAATCAATAATACAGTAGAACAATCTATATACAGCATGTGCAAATGAGGTAAGATAAGGGAGCTAAGGCAATAAATAGGCCGTAGTGGCAAAGTAATTAAAATATAGCATTTAAACACTGGAATGGTAGGATGTGCAGAAGATGAATGAATGTGCAAGTAGAGATACTGGGGTGCAAATAAATATATACAGTATAGGGATGAGGTAGATAGATGGGCTGTTTACAGATGGGCTATGTACAGGTGCAGTGATCTGTGAGCTGCTCTGACAGCTGGTGCTTAAGCTAGTGAGGGAGATGTGAGTCTCCAGCATCAGTGATTTTTGCAGTTTGTTCCAGTCATTGGCAGCAGAGAACTAGAAGGAAAGGCAACCAAAGGAGGAATTGGCTTTGTGGGTGACCAGAGAGATATACCTGCTGCAGCGCGTGCTACGAGTGGGTGCTGCTATGGTGACCAGTGAACTGAGATAAGGCGGAGCTTTACCTAGCAGAGACTTGTAGATAACCTGTAGCCAGTGGGTTTGGTGACGAGTATGAAGCGAGGGCCAACCAACGAGAGCGTACAGCTCGCAGTGGTGGGTAGTGTATGGGGCTTTGGTGACAAAACGGATAGCACTGTGATAGACTCTATCCAATTTGTTGAGTAGAATGTTGGAGGCTTTTTAATAGATGACATTGCCGAAATCGAGGACCGGTAGGATGGTCAGTTTTATGAGGGTATGTTTGGCAGCATGAGTGAAGGATGCTTTGTTGTGATATAGGAAGCCAATTCTAGATTTAATTTTGGATTGGAGATGCTTAATATGAGTCTGGAAGGAGAGTTTACAGTCTAACCAGACACATAAGTATTTGTAGTTGTCCACGTATTCTAAGTCAGAGCCGTCCAGAGTAGTGATGCGGGCAGGTGCGGGCAGTGATCGATTGAATAGCAAGCATTTAGTTTTACTTGCATTTAAGAGCAGTTGGAGGCCACGGAAGGAGAGTTGTATGGCATTGAAGCTCGTCTGGAGGTTAGTTAACACAGTGTCCAAGGAGGGGCCAGAAGTATACAGAATGATGTCTGCGTAGAGGTGGATCAGAGAATCACCAGCAGCAAGCGCGACATCATTGATGTATAAAGAGAAGAGTCGGCCTGAGATTTGAACCCTGTGGCATCCCCATAGAGACTGCCAGAGGTCCGGACAACAGGCCCTCCGATTTGACACACTGAACTCTATCAGAGAAGTAGTTGGTAAACCAGGCGAGGCAATCATTTGAGAAACCAAGGCTGTCGAGTCTGCCAATAAGAATGTTGTGATTGACAGTCGAAAGCCTTGGCCAGGTCGATGAATACGGCGGCACAGTAATGTCTCTTATTGATGGCGGTTATGATGTCGTTTAGGACCTTGAGCGTGGCTGAGGTGCACCCATGACCAGCTCTGAAACCAGATTGTATAGTGGAGAAGGTACGGTGGGATTCGAAATGGTCGGTAATCTGTCTGTTAACTTGGCTTTCGAAGACCTTAGAAAGACAGGGTAGGAAAGATATAGGTTTGTAGCAGTTTGGGTCTAGAGTTTCTCCCCCTTTGAAGAGGGTGATGACCGTGGCAGCTTTCCAATTTTTGGGATCTCAGACGATACGAAAGAGAGGTTGAACGGGCTAGTAGTAGGGGTTGCAACAATTTCAGAAGATAATTTTGGAGAGGGTCCAGATTGTCTAGCCCGGCTGATTTGTAGGGGTCCAGATTTTGCAGCTCTTTCAGCACATTAGCTATCTGGATTTGGGTGAAGGAGAAATGGTGGGGGCATTGGTGGGTTGCTGTGGAGGGTGCCGGGCAGTTGACAGGGGTAGGGGTAGCCAGGTGGAAAGCATGGCCAGCCGTAGAGAAATGCTTATTGAAATTCTCAATTATTGTGGGTTTATCGGTGGTAAGTGTTTCCTAGCCTCAAAGCTGTGGGCAGCTGGGAGGAGGTTATTTTATTCTCCATGGACTTTACAGTGTTCCAGAACTTTTTTGAGTTTGTACTACAGGATGCAAATTTCTGTTTGAAAAGCTAGCCTTAGCTTTCCTAACTGCCTGTGTATATTTGTTCCTAACTTCCCTGAAAAGTTGCATATCACTGGGGCTATTCGATGCTAATGCAGAATGCCACAGGATGTTTTTGTGCTGGTCAAGGGCAGACAGGTCTGGAGTGAACCAAGGACTATATCTATTCCTCGTTCTAAATGTTTTGAATGGGGCATGCTTATTTATTAAGATGGTGAGGAAGGCACTTTTAAAGAATAACCAGGCATCCTCTACTGATGGGTTGAGGTCAATGTCATGTCATTCCAGGATACCCCGGCCAGGTTGATTAGAAAGGGTTTGACAGTGATGAGGGGTGGTTGTTTGGTCGCAGACCCATTACGGATGCAGGCAATGGGGCAGTGATCGCTGAGATATTGATTGAAACCAGCAGAGGTGTATTTGGAGGGGGAGTTAGTTAGGATGACATCTATGAGGGTGCCCGTGTTTACGGATTTGGAGTTGTACTTGGTAGGTTCATTGATAATTTGTGTGAGATTGAGGGCATCAGGCTTAGATTGTAGGATAGCCGGGGTGTTAAGCATGTCCCAGTTTAGGTCACCTAGTAGCACGAGCTCAGAAGATGGATGGGGGGGGGCAATCGGTTCACATATGGTGTCGAGGCCACAGTTGGGGGCAGAGGGTGATCTATAGCAAGAGGCAACAGTGAGAGACTTGTTTCTGGAAAGGTGAATTTTTAGAAGTAGAAGCTTGAATTGTTTGGGTACAGACCTGGATAGTAAGACAGAACTCTGCAGGCTATCTTTGCAGTAGATTGCAACACTGCCCCCTTTGACAGTTCTATCTTGGCGGAAAATGTTATAGTTAGGGATGGAGATTTCAGGGTTTTTGGTGGTTTTCCTAAGCCAGGATTCAGACACGGCTAAGACATCCATGTTGGCAGAGTGTGCTACAGCAGTGAGTAGAACAAACTTAGGGAGTAGGCATGAAACCAAGGCTTTTACGGTTACAGAAGTCAACAAATGAGAGCACCTGAGGAGTGGGAGTGGAGCTAGGCACTACAGGACCTGGATTAACCTCTACATCACCAGAGGAGAAGTAGGATAAGGGTACGGCTAAAGGCTATACGAACTGGCCGTTTAGCAGGTTCGGAACAGAGAGTAAAAGGAGCAGGTTTCTTGGAACGATAGCATAGATTCAAGGCATTGTGTACAGATAAAGGTACGGTAGGATGTGATTACATTGGAGGTAAACCTAGGAATTGAGTAATGAAGAGAGAGATATAGTCTCTAGAGACGTTTAAACCAGGTGATGTCATCGCATGTGTTGGATGTGGAACGACATGGTTGGTTAAGGCATATTGAACAGGGCTAGAGGCTCTACAGTGAAATAAGACAGTAATCACTAACCAGGACAGTAATGGACAAGGCATATTGATATTAGAGAGAGGCATGCGTAGCCAAGTGAACATATGGGTCCAGTGAGTGGTTGGGCTGGTTGGGGGCACGGCAATTCAGACAGTTAGCAGGCCGGTGCTAACAAGCTAGCAGTTAGTAGGCCGGGAATAACAAGCTAGCAGAAGGGTCTATGGGGGACGTCGCGATGGAGGTAAGTCTGTTTTTGCCTCTTCGTGCGGTGACGTCGATAGACCAGTCGTGGATTAGTAGGGTTCCAAGCAGCTCTAGGTAGCTAACAGGCCGCGGTTAGCAGAATGGGCCTGTTGGAATCCTTGGGCAGATTATGTCGGTATTCCATGTCGGTATCCGTGCCCCTTACCGGCAGTATAAGGGGTCCGGATATTGTAACCTGGGAGTGGGCTTCGGTGGTAGCCCAGGAGCCCTAGCCAGGCTAATTGGTGCTTGCTCCAGGATGGAAATGCTAGCCAGGAGTAGTCACCCGGGATTGTGGTTAGCTAGTTTTGAAGATCCAGATGAAAATGTTCCGAGTTTGCGGTAGGAATCCGGGGATATGCAGAGAAAAAACATAGGTCCGTTATGCTCTGGTTTGAGTCACGTTGTACGAACTGGCGAGAGCTTTCCGAGCTAAAGGTTAGCTGATGACCGCTGGCAATGGTTTCCTGACTGATAGCTGGTAGTTAGCTGGCTAGCTTCAGTTGAGGGATTCCAGATCCGAAGTAAATAGAAATACTTTAGAAAAGGTTTAGAAAATATTTTTAAAAGATATGCGAAGAAAAGTATATATACAGGGACACAACAGGACAAAGACAAAAGACTACACCATCTTGGATTTAATAAGGACTGATGAAGAATTGAAAACTTGTATGGTTGAGAGGGATGAGACAAAAGGTATGGCAAATAAGTCTGGCAGCCCAATTGATTGGCAAACTTTTTTCAATCTTTACTAATGAATGTATGTGGATGACTCAACACTACACACGTCAGCGACTACAGCAACTGAAATGACTGCAACACTCAACAAAGAGCTGCAGTTAGTTTCGGAATGTGTAGCAAGGAATAAGTTAGCCCTAAATATTTCCAAAAGTAAAAACATTGTATTTGGGACATATCATTCACTAAACCCTAAACCTCAACTACATATTGTAATGAATAATGTGGAAATTGAGCAAGTTGAGGTGACTAAACTGCTTGTAGTAATCCTGGATTGTAAACTGTCAGGGTCAAAACATATTGATACAACAGTAGTTAAATAGGGAAAAGTCTGTCCATAATAAAGCGCTGCTCTGCCTTCTTAAAAACACTATCAGCAAGGCAGGTCCTACAGGCCCTAGTTTTGTAGCACCTAGATTACTGCTCAGTCGTGTGGTCAGGTGCCACAAAGAAAAATCTATTGAAGAATAACATCAAATGCTAACAATTGGTGCCGTGACCCAGATGAATTGATCTGAATGACAACAAGAAATGTATCAAATGTGTGTTGATCCAAATCAAATAATTTTATTTGTCACATACACATGGTTAGCAGATGTTAATGCAAGTGTAGCGAAATGCTTGTGCTTCTAGTTCCGACAATGCAGTAATAATGAACAAGTAATCTAACTAACAATTCCAAAACTATTAACTTATACACACAAGTGTAAAGGGATAAAGAATATGTACATAAAGATATATGAATGAGTGATGGTACAGAGCGGCATAGGCAGGATGCAGTAGATGGTATCGAGTACAGTATATACATATGAGATGAGTATGTAAACAAAGTGGCATAGTTTAAAGTGGCTAGTGATACATGTATTACATAAAGATGCAGTAGATTATATAGAGTACAGTATATACATGTGAGATAAATAATGTAGGGTATGTAAACATTATATTAAGTAGCATTGTTTAAAGTGGCTAGTGATATATTTTACATCAATTCCCATCAATTCCCATTATTAAAGTGGCTGGAGTTGAGCCAGTGTGTTGGCAGCAGCCACTCAATGTTAGTGGTGGCTGTTTAACAGTCTGATGGCCTTGAGATAGAAGCTGTTTTTCAGTCTCTCGGTCCCAGCTTTGATGCACCTGTACTGACCTCGCCTTCTGGATGATAGCTGGGTGAACAGGCAGTGGCTCGGGTGGTTGTTGTCCTTGATGATCTTTATGGCCTTCCTGTAACATCGGGTGGTGGTGTAGGTGTCCTGGAGGGCAGGTAGTTTGCCCCCGGTGATGCATTGTGCAGACCTCACTACCCTCTGGAGAGCCTTACGGTGGTGGGCGGAGCAGTTGCCGTACCAGGCGGTGATACAGCCCGCCAGGATGCTCTCGATTGTGCATCTGTAGAAGTTTGTGAGTGCTTTTGGTGACAAGCCAAATTTCTTCAGCCTCCTGAGGTTGAAGAGGCGCTGCTGCGCCTTCTTCACGATGCTGTCTGTGTGGGTGGACCAATTCAGTTTGTCTGTGATGTGTACGCCGAGGAACTTAAAACTTACTACCCTCTCCACTACTGTTACGCACGCCTCTATGAAGAGGGAACGCAACACCCTGCTACCACTAAACTCTCTGTGATGCGAAAGAGGTATGGGCTGTAGGTGCGAGTAAGGATGACACAGACAGAATGTGGTACCGTTTACAAGGACTTTATTTCTTTACACGGTAATATGGGGAAAAGGGGCTGGACGGAACCAAAGCAAAGAAAGTAAATCTCAAAGCCCCCCCCTCTCCTATCTTACCTGCCTACCCACTACTTACCTAATTTAGCACCACCTGGTGCCCTAACCAAAATACAGGGGGTGATCCACCCAGGTCTTACCTAGTGTGCCTAGACAGTGAATATACTACGGGTATATGTATGCCCGCGGGCCTCTTGCCTAAGCACTCCCAAGGTGCCTTCCCCTTCCCCCCTGGGAACAAATGAAACAGAATATTAAACAATTTTAAACTAACAAAGGACATCAAATAAGCTCCATCTGAGCAACAAACTCATAGAACATACCACTTCCCAGCAATGAACTCCCAGCACAATCAATCTCCAGCAAAAAAAATCTCTCTATCACAAACAATCGCTCTGCAATGACCTCAGAGCAAATCTCTAGCAAAATCTCTCAGCAATCCCTACCTCCAAAATCTCTCTAGCGAAATCTCTTTAGCAAAATCTCTCTCAGCAATCCCTACCTCCAAATCTCTCTTTGCAATCCCTACCTCCAAAAATCTCTAGCAACCCCCCCTGAACAGAACACTAGCTTTTATATAGCTTCAGAATGAATGTGTAATTGGAGACAGCTGCGTCTTGACGAGGGGGCGGGGTCAGCTCTCCAATTAGCCCTGGAGTCGACCAATCAGCTGCTTGAGGATTTCAGGCAGCCCTTTTCCTGAAATAAAACACATGCAAATACACAAACTACAACACATAAACTGGGGAACGTAACAACTACTGTCCCATCGATGTGGATAGGGGGGTGTTCCCTCTGCTGTTTCCTGAAGTCCACAATCATCTCCTTAGTTTTGTTGACGTTGAGTGTGAGAAGGAAATTTACAGTTGGCTCAGAACAGGGCAGCATGGATGGCCCTTTAAAGTACACGGAGAGCTAACATTAATGACATGCATGCCAATCTCTCATGGCTCAAAGTGGAAGAGAGATTGACTTCATCACTACTTGTTTTGTAAGAGGTGTTGACAAGCTGAATGCACCGAGCTGTCTGTTTAAAATACTTGCACCCATGCATAGCCCACAAGACATGCCACCAGAGGTCACTTCACAGTCCCCAAGTCGAGATCAGACTACGGAGGCACACAGTACTACATAGAGCCATGACTACATGGAACTCTATTCCACATCAGGTAACTGATGCAGCAGTAGAATTAGGTTTATAAAACGGGTAAAAATACACCTTATGGAACAACGGGGACTGTGAAGAGACACATTCGGGGCGGCAGGGTAGCCTAGTGGTTAGAGAGTTGGACTAGTACCCAGAAGGTTGCAAGTTCAAACCCCCTAGCTGACCAGGTACAAATCTGTAGTTCTGCCCCTGAACAGGCAGTTAACCCACTAGGCCGTCATTGAAAATAAGAATTTGTTCTTAACTGACTTGCCTAATTAAATAAAAAAAATAGCAAATAATGTCATATGATGTACTGTTTTGTCTTTTCTTTTATATGTAATGTAAGCGCTTTAATATGTTTGGTACCCAGGAAGAAGAGCTACTGCCTTGGCAATGGGGATCTCTAATAAATGCAAACCCGATATATTTTACAGTAGGCCCTATGTCTGCTCTGTTTTCCACAGTAGGCCCCATGTCAACCCTATGTCAACCCTATATATTTTGCATAGGCCCCATGTCAGCCCTATATATTTTACATAGGCTCAATGTCAACCCAAAGTCAGCCCTATATATTTTACAGTAGGCCCTATGTCTACCCTATGTCAGCCCTATGTGTTTTACAGTAGCACCCATGTCACCCTCTATGTATTTTACAGTAGGCCCTACGTCAACCCTATGTCTTCCACAGTAGGCCCCATGTCAACCCTATGTCAGCCCTATATATTTTAAAGTAGGCCCTATGTCAGCTCTGTCTGCCACATTAGGCCCCATGTCACCCCTATGTCAGCGCTATGTATTTTACAGTAGGCCCTATGTCATCCCTGTCTTCCACAGTAGGCCCTATATCAACCCTATGTCAGCTCTGTGTTTTACGGTAGCCTCCATGTCATCCCTACATCAGCCCTATACATTGTAAAGTAGGCCCCATGTCACCTCTATAAAAGCCCTATATATTTTACAGTAGGCCCCCATGTCAATCCTACGTCAGCCCTATACATTTTACAGTAGGTTCCACGTCTTCCACACTAGGCCCCATCTCACCCCTACATCAGCCCTATGTATTTTACAGTAGGCCCCATGTCAACCCTACGTCATCCCTAAATATTTTACAGTAGGCCCCATGTCACCACATGGTAGGTCTATATATTTTACAGTAGGCCCTATGTCACGCCTACATATTTTACATAGGACCTATGTCTTTCACAATAGGCCCCATGTCAACCCTATGTCAGCCCTATATATTTTACATAGGCCCTATGTCAACCCTATGTATTTTACATAGGCCCTGTCTTTGAATCTCGAATTAGTCTTAAGTGAGATGTATGAACTAATGAATTGAAGACATTCACAACTGTCTGTTAATGGGGATGTTTTGTGATTTAGGACCATCCTTACATCTACACAAGACCCAGAGCTGTGTCTGCAGGACCACCACTGACCCTCCACATGCCCATGGTCATCTCCCTTCTACTCCTTACAATGTCTGCAATCTACTGATCTACATGACTGTTTCCAATGGGCTGATAATCTACATGACTGTTTCCAATGGGCTGATAATCTACATGACTGTTTCCAATGGGCTGATAATCCACATGACTGTTTCCAATGGGCTGATAATCCACATGACTGTTTCCAATGGGAACAAAGTGAGACAGGGAACAAAGTGAGGAGCAGACAGATATAGAGGGGTAATCAGGGCGTAATCAGAGGGGTAATCAACAAAGTAATGGAGTCCAATATTGCGCAGCTGCACGTAATGATGGTGACAGGTGTGTGTAATGAAGGGCAGCCTGGCACCCTTGAGCGCCAGAGAGGGGGAGCGGGAGCAAGTGTGACACAGATCAGCTTTGCAATAAATAACTTCAGCCAGACCCCCTTTCACTCGCAGAGGGGAACTGGTGGGGGGTTGACAGCTCACACCTTGTTGTAAATCAAAGACAAGAACATTCAACTATCTCCCTCTTCAAATTCACCAGAGGAATGGAATGTGCCTTTGTCTACACAGACATTTTCCCGCCAAAACTTGAAAACGTTCTAAAGCGAATACTGGAACATTATTTCTAACAGAACGTGGTGTCAGAGGCGATCTAAAGAATAATAATGTGATTTGGTTGTTATTTTGTGATGTCATTAAAAATATTATAGAGGAAATACTGTAAATTGAAAAGTATACACAGTACATGTATGAAGTTTCCATCCTCTATGTTGTGTACTAAATATGAACAATTCTGAAAGTGTTTTTGCTAAGAGAGGGATGTGACTGGTAATGTATTGTAGTCCTTCCTGTGCATGGACAAAATACAAAATTAGGCCTTACTGTTGAATTCAGTCTACATTAATTAAGTAGCAAATGACGTTATACACCAATAGAGCTGTAGGCAGGATTATCGTTGAGACTATGTCTGTGTGTTTCCTTTTGACCCAGAAAGCAGGGAAAGATTGACTCCGGTGTTGTATACCTGACAAAGGGTCAGAGTGTGTAGGATGAATTATTACGTTTCCAGAGCTAGGACATGAGAAAATATATTTGTCAAGTAGTCTCAGCGAGTATTAATTTCTAGAGCTAGGACAAAAGGGTCAGCCGATTTAAGGAAATTTGAGAAATATATTTGTTCACTTTATCGTTTACACCTTCTGTATCCTGTGCATGTGACAAATAAACTTTGATTTTATTTGATATAGTGTGTGTTTACCAGAGACGGTAATGTGAAGAAAAACATGACCTGGTTGCAGATGTCATGTAGCCTGCAGTTTTTGTGTTTACACTTTTTAATTTGGACAACGACAACTTTGATGTCGGACGACAATATAATGTTCATGATTTCACTACGACAACTGTCCACAGACATGTCGATAGATGTAGTATAAGCAGTCTGGATATCTTTGGTTGTTTAGTACACACCCATACTCACTCTGTTTAGCTCATGGCCTCACGTGAATCCTTAAAGAGATGGGTGGGGATAAGGCGTAAGTGGGTGTGAAAAATACTGAATGGGTGTAGACAAAGAAGAGCTCTCCAGTAGGTATACCCAAAAAATTCAAGGGCCATTTTCTCAAACGTGGGTTTACAAGTTTATAAACTTTCAAAGCAGAATTACTTTCCCATTGTTCCTTAACTGTAGTGTATGATATACCATTTTCTTTAGCTCTGAGCCTCTACTTTTATCCAATGTAAAAAAAAAAAAAAAAAACTATTTCAAATTTTGCTACATAAGACCGAATCAAGGCAGTCGGTCACATATGAATGCCATCTGTTACTAGCAAGTTATTTATTTAATGAACCTTGTTTGAGGTCGGGGCTCTGTGCAGGCCAGTCAAGTTCTTCCACACTAATCTCGACAAATAATTTCTGTATGGACCTCGCTTTGTGCACAGGGGCATTCTCATGCTGAAACAGGAAAGGGCCTTCCCCAAACTGTTACCACAAAGTTAGAAGCACAGAATAATTGAGAATGTCATTGTATGCTGTAGCTTTAATATCTCCCTTCACTGGAACTAAGGGGCCTTTCCCACAACATGAAAAACAGCCCCAGACCATTATTCCTCCTCCACCAAACTTTACAGTTGGCACTATGCATTGGGGCAGGTAGCAGGTGGAAACGGAGAAAAAGGGGCCTGATCCCTAAGAAGTTTTAAATATACAATTCACAAGTGATAGGCTAATATTGTCACACATATCAGACAATTATTGATTGAATCTTGTCTTTACATATACTAAATAATATACAGTACCTAATCATTCAAGGATTTTTCTTTTTTTTACCATTTTCTACTTTGTAGAATAATAGTGAAGACATCAAAAATGAACTAACACATCATGTAGTAACCAAAAAAGCGTTAAACAAATCTATTTTATAGCTCTTCCACACTGGCATCAGTTCCACATAGATAACTATTAGACATGATGTTCTGACAGTCTGCCGGTAGTGAGGAATTCTTCCGTTTCACTGGTTGCACTTCACCGGTGATCTTGTATCGTTTCAGGAACAGTCCTTGAATCGAAGGATATTGCTGCAGCCTCAGACGATAGATTCTGTTACAGTCAAGGGATATTGCTGCAGCCTCAGACGATAGATACTGTTACAGTCAAGGGATATTGCTGCAGCCTCAGACGATAGATTCAGGTACAGTCAAGGGATATTGCTGCAGCCTCAGACGATAGATTCTCATAGCCTGTAATGGAGGAAACTAAAAAGTGAAATGAGTGACATGTATCCATCGTGACTTTCCCTGGACTTTTACTGCTGACCTCGTTATGAGCTAAACTTGATAAGGACCTTCCCATTTTGGCCCTACTGTGTCTGTCACATATTTCTTTACCATCACCCATTGTCCTGGCACTACGTCATGTCCCCCCTCAGGAGTTATTCCCCATTAGAGAGTTGTTTGCAATAGTTAAGTTTGTCACTCATAAAGTGAACGTCTGCTTTTCTCAAATCTAACGTGCCTGGTATTATCACCTTGTCCATTGTAGTAACTACCGATGCCCAGCCTGCCTCACACCCCCCCTCCACAATGCTTGAACCGTCTGTGTATAAGATAAACTCAGGGTTTTCCAACAAATGACTCTATAAACCCATCAGAGAGCTGATCCAAAACCAACTCACAACAGTCGGGTTCAAGTAATGCGGTATCTGGAGGATACATCAGAGTAAATGGATTACATGGTGTCTTTTCAACTATACCCATGTCCCATAGATCTTTAATCACTACTTTAGTAGCGTCCATAGCTTCCTGTTCAACTATACCCATGTCCCATAGATCTTTAATCACTACTTTAGTAGAGTCCATAGCTTCCTGTTCAACTATACCCATGTCCCATAGATCTTTAATCACTACTTTAGTAGCGTCCATAGCTTCCTGTTCAACTATACCCATGTCCCATAGATCTTTACTCACTACTTTAGTATTGTCCATAGCTTCCTGTTCAACTATACCCATGTCCCATAGATCTTTAATCACTACTTTAGTAGCGTCCATAGCTTCCTGTTCAACTATACCCATGTCCCATAGATCTTTACTCACTACTTTAGTATTGTCCATAGCTTCCTGTTCAACTATACCCATGTCCCATAGATCTTTAATCACTACTTTAGTAGTGTCCATAGCTTCCTGTTCAACTATACCCATGTCCCATAGATCTTTACTCACTACTTTAGTAGCGTCCATAGCTTCCTGTTCAACTATACCCATGTCCCATAGATCTTTAATCACTACTTTAGTAGCGTCCATAGCTTCCTGTTCAACTATACCCATGTCCCATAGATCTTTACTCACTCTTTATTAGCGTCCATAGCTTCCTGTTCAACTATACCCATGTCCCATAGATCTTTACTCACTACTTTAGTAGCGTCCATAGCTTCCTGTTCAACTATACCCATGTCCCATAGATCTTTACTCACTCTTTATTAGCGTCCATAGCTTCCTGTTCAACTATACCCATGTTCCATAGATCTTTACTCACTACTTTAGTAGCGTCCATAGCTTCCTGTTCAACTATACCCATGTCCCATAGATCTTTAATCACTACTTTAGTAGCGTCCATAGCTTCCTTGCTAATGGGATATTGTTTTGTGCAAGGTGGGGCAACACCTGTCAATCACACTGGTTCCAAATCCAGAGTTCCACCCTCATTTTTCTTCATAGTCCAAATAGCAATGTTCTGAACTGTAGATTCCTGCATCAATCTTCATTGGACCAATATAAATTTATAATGGTTTGGTTGGTTTCATATCTGTCTCGCCCTCACTCCTGTTGCTCTCATCTTCTTGCCCGTGTACTGAGGACATATATGCTTTGCATAAGATATGGGAAATACAGTGACTTCAGCACCTGTATCTACTAAAACAAACCTGCTGCAAAGTTATTAACTATCATGTTCACATATATTCCATCCCGATTTCATATGTACACCAGCTGAGATGGGACGTAAGAGCGAGTCTATTAGTTTACCTCCACAGCATCCAGCAAACTCTGCTGCTGAGCCAGAGTGAGCTTCTTACATTTCTGCACCAACATTGTGTCATTAGGGCTGTTGTCCTGTTTCCATTTTCCTTTAGATGGACCACTTCTCATTAAATCACGTTTTCTTTTCCCACGTTCTCGTTGCCAGTGACCAGAAATCCTGCAATAATGACATGCACCAGGTTTCTCTTCTACTGAACGAATAATGTTGTTGGTTTCACTCGGAACCTGCACAACTCTGATAACCACGTCTTAAAAGTTTTTGACCATTCATCCAACTGTTTTGGAGATGCTGATTTATGTGTGATCACTATCTCCAAAGGTTTGTCTTTACTTCCTTTTACAGCCTGTGTTCTGGTTGGCCTAAAACATCATTCGTCACTGCTGTCAGAATCTGTTGACTCAAAGCCAGACAGTGTCGACCAGATGCTTGAAACCTGATCTGCCTTGCACAACTCAGTGTGAGGATCGATAGATTGTAGAACAGAGAGGCCACAGGTGGGGGTCACGTTTCCTCCTCTACTTTGAAATGGTTCTATATATCACTAGACAGTGACAGTGATACTAGACAGTAAAATTACTAGAAAGTGATACTAGACAGTAAAATCACTAGACAGTGATACAGTAAAATCTCTTTCATGTTCATATCCAGAAGAGCTGTTCCACCCTTTTCCAGAGTGGTTTTCTCACATAACAATGACATTACATTATCGTCAAAAGTTGTATAATATATATCTCTATATTTATTTACCCCCCCCAAAAAAAATAATATATATAGCCCCTTTTGAGGACTCAAACCTCTTCTAGAACACAAATTGTTTCAGTAGGGCCTGGCTACCCATAAAACATATGTTCACTTCAAAAAGCTTGTTGAAGGCTTACATTAACCACACGTGTAAAAATTGCTACTCAACTAACAACTCACTTCTATGCAAGCAACAAGAAGGTTTCACAAAAACAGAGGCCTCAAACCTTTTAATAGAGAAAGGACTCCAACCTTTCAATAGAGTAACAAATGACTAAACTCTGTAATAAAACAAAGGACTTGAACATTTACACGTCACAGATACATATCACTCATTGCATGCACTATTTTAACCTGATTTGGTTCTTTTTAAAGTGATATTGGTCTAGACTCACCCAGCAATTCTACCATCAATCAGGAGATTAAGAGTTGACTCCCCAAAGTGGGTTGCGCAGCCTTTTCTCTTTCCTCTGGAACTTCCGGCGCCGACAGAGATGGCCGCCTCGCTTCGCGTTCCTAGGAAACTATGCAGTTTTTTGTTAATTACGTGTTATTTCTTACATTAGTACCCCAGGTCATCTTAGGTTTCATTACATACAGTCGAGAAGAACTACTGAATATAAGAGCAGCGTCAACTCACCATCAGTACGACCAAGAATATGACTTTCGCGAAGTGGATCCTGTGTTCTGCCTTTCACCCAGGACAACGGAATGGATCCCAGCCGGCGACCCCAAAAAAAATGACTTCGTAAAAGAGTGAAAAGTAGCGGTCTTCTGGTCAGACTCCGACCAGGCACATCGTGCACACATAGACAGGCACATCGTGCACCACTCCCCAGTATACTTCTCGCCAATGTCCAGTCTCTTGACAACAAGGTTGATGAAATCCGAGCAAGGGTAGCATTCCAGAGGGACATCAGAGACTGTAACGTTCTTTGCTTCACGGAAACATGGCTCACTGGAGAGACGCTATCGGAGTCGGTGCAGCCAGCTGGTTTCTCCACGCATCGCGCCGACAGAAACAAACATCTTTCTGGTAAGAAGAGGGGCGGGGGCGTATGCCTTATGGCTAACGAGACATGGTGTGGTCACAAAAGCATACAGGAACTCAAGTCCTTCTGTTCACCTGATTTAGAATTCCTCACAATCAAATGTCGACCGCATTATCTACCAAGGGAATTCTCTTCGATTATAATCACAGCCGTATATATTCCCCCCCAAGCAGACACATCGATGGCTCTGAACAAACTTTATTTGACTCTTTGCAAACTGGAATCCATACATCCTGAGGCTGCATTCATTGTAGCTGGGGATTTTAACAAGACTAATCTGAAAACAAGACTCCCTAAATTGTATCAGCATATCGATTGCGCAACCAGGGCTGGCAAAACCTTAGATCACTGCTATTCTAACTTCCGCGACGCATATAAGGCCCTGCCCCGCCCTCCTTTCGGAAAAGCTGACCACGACTCCATTTTGTTGATCCCTGCCTACAGACAGAAACTAAAACAAGAAGCTCCCACGCTGAGGTCTGTTCAACGCTGGTCCGACCAATCTGATTCCACACTCCAAGACTGTTTCCATCACGTGGACTGGGATATGTTTCGTATTGCGTCAGACAACAACATTGACGAATACGCTGATTCGGTGTGCGAGTTCATTAGAACATGCGTTGAAGATGTCGTTCCCATAGCAACGGTTAAAACATTCCCAAACCAGAAACCGTGGATTGATGGCAGCATTCGTGTGAAACTGAAAGCGCGAACCACTGCTTTTAATCAGGGCAAGGTGACCGGAAACATGACCGAATACAAACAGTGCAGCTATTCCCTCCGCAAGGCTATCAAACAAGCTAAGCGTCAGTATAGAGACAAAGTAAAATCTCAATTCAACGGCTCAGACACAAGAGGTATGTGGCAGGGTCTACAGTCAATCACGGATTACAAAAAGAAAACCAGCCCCGTCACGGACCAGGATGTCTTGCTCCCAGGCAGACTAAATAACTTTTTTGCCCGCTTTGAGGACAATACAGTGCCACTGACACGGCCTGCAACCAAAACATGCGGCCTCTCCTTCACTGCAGCCGAGGTGAGTAAAACATTTAAACGTGTTAACCCTCGCAAGGCTGCAGGCCCAGACGGCATCCCCAGCCGCGCCCTCAGAGCATGCGCAGACCAGCTGGCCGGTGTGTTTACGGACATATTCAATCAATCCCTATCCCAGTCTGCTGTTCCCACATGCTTCAAGAGGGCCACCATTGTTCCTGTTCCCAAGAAAGCTAAGGTAACTGAGCTAAACGACTACCGCCCCGTAGCACTCACTTCCGTCATCATGAAGTGCTTTGAGAGACTAGTCAAGGACCATATCACCTCCACCCTACCCGACACCCTAGACCCACTCCAATTTGCTTACCGCCCAAATAGGTCCACAGACGATGCAATCTCAACCACACTGCACACTGCCCTAAACCATCTGGACAAGAGGAATACCTATGTGAGAATGCTGTTCATCGACTACAGCTCGGCATTTAACACCATAGTACCCTCCAAGCTCGTCATCAAGCTCGAGACCCTGGGTCTCGACCCCGCACTTTCTGACGGGCTGCCCCCAGGTGGTGAGGGTAGGCAACAACATTTCCACCCCGCTGATCCTCAACACTGGGGCCCCACAAGGGTGCGTTCTGAGCCCTCTCCTGTACTCCCTGTTCACCCACGACTGCGTGGCCACGCACGCTTCCAACTCAATCATCAAGTTTGCGGACGACACAACAGTGGTAGGCTTGATTACCAATAACGACGAGACGGCCTCTGAGGGCCCTCAGAGTGTGGTGTCAGGAAAATAACCTCACACTCAATGTCAACAAAACTAAGGAGATGATTGTGGACTTCAGGAAACAGCAGAGGGAACACCCCCCTATCCACATCGATGGGACAGTAGTGGAGAGGGTAGCAAGTTTTAAGTTCCTCGGCATACACATCACAGACAAACTGAATTGGTCCGCCCACACAGACAGCATCGCAGCAGCGCCTCTTCAACCTCAGGAGGCTGAAGAAATTTGGCTTGTCACCAAAAGCACTCACAAACTTCTACAGATGCACAATCGAGAGCATCCTGGCGGGCTGTATCACCGCCTGGTACGGCAACTGCTCCGCCCACAACCGTAAGGCTCTCCAGAGGGTAGTGAGGTCTGCACAACGCATCACCGGGGGCAAACTACCTGCCCTCCAGGACACCTACACCACCCGATGTCACAGGAAGGCCATAAAGATCATCAAGGACAACAACCACCCGAGCCACTGCCTGTTCACCCCGCTATCATCCAGAAGGCGAGGTCAGTACAGGTGCATCAAAGTTGGGACCGAGAGACTGAAAAACAGCTTCTATCTCAAGGCCATCAGACTGTTAAACAGCCAACACTAACATTGAGTGGCTGCTGCCAACACACTGACTCAACTCCAGCCACTTTAATAATGGGAATTGATGGGAAATTATGTAAAATATATCACTAGTCACTTTAAAAAATGCTACCTAATATAATGTTACATACCCTACATTATTCATCTCATATGTATATGTATATACTGTACTCTATATCATCTACTGCATCTTTATGTAATACATGTATCACTAGCCACTTTAACTATGCCACTTTGTTTACATGCTCATCTCATATGTATATACTGTACTCGATACCATCTACTGTATCTTGCCTATGCCGCTCTGTACCATCACTCATTCATATATCTTTATGTACATATTCTTTATCCCCTTACACTTGTGTGTATAAGACAGTAGTTTTGGAATTGTTAGTTAGATTACTTGTTGGTTATTACTGCACTGTCGGAACTAGAAGCACAAGTATTTCGCTACACTCGCATTAACATCTGCTAACCATGTGTATGTGACAAATAAAATTTGATTTGATTTGATTTGATTTGGATCAACACACAGTTGATACATTTTTCTTGTTGTCATTCAGATCAATTCATCTGGGTCACGGCACCAATTGTTAGCATTTGATGTTATTCTTCAATAACAAACTCCAAAGCAAATCAGGTGGAGAAAAATAGATTTATTTGAAAAGGACAAGTCATAGATGTTATGCTGGGAGTTAGATGTTCAACCTCCCCTGTCCTCAGCCTTTCTCCACAGAACAAAGGAACAGGATGCCATTTATAAACCCCCACCCTAGCCTGGGGTTGACCAATCAGAAATCCTTGCAGTACAACTGGGCCAATGGCCAAATAACAAGTGTCCTGCTCCTGACTCAATGTACAGACCAATAAAAACGTGGGACACGTAGCTCTGAGTTCAGGAGCGACATTCCACAGATTCTAAACAGATGTTAAACTGAACCCCAACTCCTATTTACAATTCCCTATTGACCATTAGTACTCTAGCTTTTAATCCTCTCATCCTCTGCGTTGTGTATTTATCTTCAAAATATGACTGCCAACGTGCCTGTTTTCTCTTAAAGCCTGTGAGAAAAACCCAATCATGTGATGGAGAGCCATGTGAGTGAGAGGAGCGTTGGAGCGCCCAGTTGGGAGGAGGGAATTATAATTTTCAGCCCAAGGGCATAAATCAAATCAAATCAAATCAAATGTATTTATATAGCCCTTCGTACATCAGCTGATATCTCAAAGTGCTGTACAGAAACCAATCCTAAAACCCCAAACAGCAAGCAATGCAGGTGTAGAAGCACGGTGGCTAGGAAAAACTCCCTAGAAAGGCCAAAACCTAGGAAGAAACCTAGAGAGGAACCAGGCTATGTGGGGTGGCCAGTCCTCTTCTGGCTGTGCCGGGTGGAGATTATAACAGAACATGGCCAAGATGTTCAAATGTTCATAAATTACCAGCATGGTCCAATAATAATAAGGCAGAACAGTTGAAACTGGAGCAGCAGCACGGCAAGGTGGACTGGGGACAGCAAGGAGTCATCATGTCAGGTAGTCCTGAGGCATGGTCCTAGGGCTCAGGTCCTCCGAGAGAGAGAGAGAAAGAGAGAATTAGAGAGAGCACACTTAAATTCACACAGGACACCGAATAGGACAGGAGAAGTACTCCAGATATAACAAACTGACCCTAGCCCCCCGACACATAAACTGCTGCAGCATAAATACTGGAGGCTGAGACGGGAGGGGTCAGGAGACACTGTGGCCCCATCCGAGGACACCCCCGGACAGGGCCAAACAGGAAGGATATAACCCCACCCACTTTGCCAAAGCACAGCCCCCACACCACTAGAGGGATATCTTCAACCACCAACTTACCATCCTGAGACAAGGCCGAGTATAGCCCACAAAGATCTCCGCCACGGCACAACCCAAGGGGGGGGGGGGGAGCCAGGAGATGCACAATATGTTTATGTTAATTAACGGTCAATTACCATGAGACCGGCAATTATTTGGTTGACAATCACCGGCTGACAAAGTTTCATAACCTCCACAGCCCTATTTGTAGGTAAAAGCAACTGGCTCTCCCTAAGGGTTAGGATTGGGAATGGGAACAAAGGAGGTTTAGGGTAAGAAAGGCCTCAGGAATGGTTAAGGTTAGGTTTTTTTTCTGCAAAAAAACAGTATGGGTCTCTTGCGCCTCGCTGTGGCCATCTGTGAGTACTACATACCTCTGTCGCTACACTCGCTGGACTCATAATCGGAGGTAGCAACTGCTTCAGATCTACAAATCACCATAAACTGCCTAGCAATGCGCTAGATAGACCCACTCAGTGAACTGCAGCAGCATACTCTCAACTCGATGTCTATGAAGGAAGAGATGTCTATGCATATCAAATTACACAGCAGCCATGTAGAAACAAAAAAAATCGTTAAAAAATATAGGTAGTTTATTTGCTAAAAAAAATAATATTATTGCGGTTTAAATTGGCCACATCTTAAAAAAGAAGACAAAGACTTGTGTTTCGATAAGATTGTATTCCTTTTTCTGAAAATAGTATTGTTAACCATGACCAGAAAATGTTTAACATTTGATGGATAGGGCAGAACATGCAAGGAATTCGGCACCTGGGCAATAACTCCATTGGCCTTTTTACTCCTTTTAAACAACGCACCTTTTTGTACAGCTTTGGCAAATGGTTATGTCTACAAAACGTAGTCCACTCTGTTCCTAACAGATTCTAGTTTTGGAAACAAAAAGCTATATTGAGATCAAATGTTTCACCGATGAGAAAATTAGCAGAATATTGGCCAAAATCCATCTCGTTCCATCTTCTCTCACGGCCGGCCACTGGGCTTCCTCTCACTACCATATTTGGTAGAGAGCGGAAACGCCAACCGGACGCTTCACATTTAAACATCTGGTGAAATATCTCTCATTGTTATATCTGTGGTTTCACCAAGTGGCTGTGTTAATGTCAAATTACTTGAGGTTAACCCACAAGGTTTACGCTAGTACATGTCATTGCTACCAACAGCGAAGCTAGCATTCAATGGGTTGGGAAAAGACTGTTCAGAACTCGAGTTGGTGCACCGCGCTCAAGAACTGCCAGGGTGAAAAATGCCCTAAAATAAGTCTTGTTTTCCGATTTTACTTCAAAATTACGGAAAACAACTAGGACAGAAGGTAATATTATGAAACTGGACTCCATGGCGGATGCAATAAATTGATTTGCCTCAGAAAAAAAGCGTTGTTAAAAATGCCTACAAACGATTATTTATTTCACAAGAAAGACCTGTCCTTAATCGTTACTCTAAATGGCTAACTGTGTTTAGTGACCTTAAGAAACTGCTAATTGCATTCCCTTGCCTAAAAACACACAAGTTGTCACTATCACTTCAACAAATAGTACATTTCTCGCTTGTGTTTGTCCGCAGTGGAGCGTGAGCTCCCTGAATGATTGCAACAGGGCCAATCATATCTGACGAGGAGCCCCAGGTGGGCGGGTCTTTGTGGTAGGCGCTGTCGACAATATGGCGGATGACGGAGACAGGTCGACTGGAGCTGTTGATACTAGTGGCGGACCGGGGACTTCAGAGGAGTCTGACGGGTTCAGTCTTGGCGGGATGTTGTTAAATTTAAGTATTTTAGTTGTAGTGGTTACGATCTGCTATGTTATTTATCGGCGATGGGGTAAACGGATTGGTGCTGACGCGGCCCAGGGAAGCGAGGCCTCGTCTCTGCCGAAGATGAGAAGACGTGATTTCACTTTGGAGCAACTTGGGGAATACGATGGACTGCAAAACCCCCGGATCATGATGGCAGTCAATATGAAAGTATTCGATGTTACCACCGGCAAAACGTTTTATGGCCGAGGTAAGGATCCGTTAATGGTAAATAACACACTGGATGATATCGGTTGTTTGGGCGCAATAGTTAGCCTCGACTAGCTTGGTAAAGTTAGCCGGATAACTAACTCCATTAGCAGCTAGCCACACAAGCAGTTATTTTAGTGTTTTCATTTAGCACGTTAGCCAACTAACTTAGCTAGTTAGTCTGGTACTTAGCATTGCAATGGCTTGTTAGCTAACATTGCAAACGTTAGTTTATTCTAGGTTGTAGTTAGACACGTGTGCATGTTTACTGTACTAATTTACGTAGGTTGGCTACAAAAACAACGCATGTTAACTAGGTAACGTTACATCACTCAAAGTACTACTGAAATGTCCACAAAAAAACTGCATCAGGTTGTTTAAAAAAAACTATAGACCTACCCACTAGCTAACGTTAGCTAGCTGGTGATTTAATGTAACAAGCTAGCCCAAGTAAACTAGATAATTTAACGTTAACATTTGCGTAACTTGTTGTTACATAGGTAACGTACAAATGCAGATTAACTCGCTAGCTAAACAGACTGATTAGCTTTTGCTTAAACGGGGACCAAGAGTAACGTTAGTTAATTAACGTGAGCTATCTAGCTAGTTATTCCCAAAAGCGTGTCGAAACCGAGCCCCTGTGTGAGTTGTTAATCGACTCCAAATTCTGGGTGTCAAAGCTTGGAATCGACTCCTAAGATTCAGTATTTTTGCAAAAGAGGAAACCGTAGTCTACTTCGAAAACACCCATCTTTCAGCAAAGAAAGAGCAAGCTAGCGAGAGAGACGGGAGGGGCATGTCGGCCACCAGGCAGACTGTCATAACCGGTCATCAAAAGTGGCTCCCGTTTGGCGCAGCGGTCTAAAGGTACTGCATCTCAGTGGCCTCACTGAGCCACTGAGGGATCGAGCCCTGGTTCGATCCCGGGTTGTATCACAACCGGCCGTGATCGGGAGTCCTATAGGGCGGCGTACAATTGGCCCAGCGTTGTCCGGGTTAGGGGAGGCCTGTTAGGCCGTCACTGTAATTAAGAATTTGTTCTTAATGTTCTTAACTGACTTGCCCTTTTAAACAAAAAAAGATACAGGGTATCGCAATGCTGTATTTTGCCATTTCTTGGCTTGCAATGACTTGTGCAAGTTCACTAAAGTAGGGGCTATCAATGAGTAGGCTGAGCTATTCTACACGCAACAGTCGGAAGACCAAACTAGTGCTTGCCATGGCGAAGAGAGAGCGGAGCAGGTGAGGGAGAGACAGTCAGAACCGTGCAGGTGAGGGAGAGACAGTCAGAACCGTGCAGGTGAGGGAGAGACAGTCAGAACCGTGCAGGTGAGGGAGAGACAGTCAGAACCGTGCAGGTGAGGGAGAGACAGTCAGAACCGTGCAGGTGAGGGAGAGACAGCCAGAACCGTGCAGGTGAGGGAGAGACAGAACCGTGCAGGTGGGGGAGAGACAGTCAGAACCGTGCATATAAGCTATATATTGTTAATCTAGCAATGCCTCGTAAACTCAAAGTATATTAAAGTATATATTAGGCTATCAATGAGTGTGGTTAAGCAATTCTTCATAGTGCCAGTGAATTGAAGTTGAACGTCACCAAATACATCAGTTTAATTGGGCCTAAATGCTGCAATGAAGTATTGCATAAAGCTTATTTAATGAAACCCTGGCTGTCTGTTGGTGTCCTAGGTCAAGGCTCTCCAACCCAGTTCCTGGAAAAATACCTTCCTGTAGGTTTTCACTACAACCCCCGTTGTAACTTCAGTTTATCAACCAGGTAATTATTTAGTGTTGGAGTGAAGCTACAAAAACAGGGTTGGAGAGCCCTGTCCTAGGCAATAGATCACAAAGCAGCATACCGCTAAACTTTTGGGAAATGGCAAGTTCACTTTCTCATCTATAAACAGTCAAGTGCAAATACTGTTCAGCTGCTCAAATAGATTGAGGGGCATTGTTATTAGGAAGGACATCTATGGATGGATCGCTAAAATTATGATTATGATCACACTTTTTAAAATATTATGGGAGACCTATACAGTACATTTGGCAGCCAAGCACGAGTTGTCAGTGTAGCGTATTATTGTCTAGACATGAGGTATACAATAAAAACATCCAGGCTTCCGTCACAAGTCAATTTAATTACAGAGGGCAGTTTAGTTTTTCTGATCATGTATGAATCGTCCTCTGGAATAACGCACATGCTTGTATAATAAATCCAAAACCAACGTCAAGTAATACCTGTCTGAACAGGGCTGTAACATGGCAAAGAATAGGCTTATCAGCGTAGAGTGCTGCATCATCCCATGGGATCTGTCAAGGCTGCACACAGCAGAAATATCACTGAAATATTCTAGTTCCTACACATCACCTTCTATATTCAAACAAAATAGCCCTCTCATAGGGAGATGGACAGTATCATTCTCATGTCAGTCCTTTAAAATGCAGATGTTGTCTTCCTAGTAGGACTCCGTAGTAATGAGGTAGGACTCCGTAGTAATGAGGTAGGACTCCGTAGTAATGAGGTAGGACTCTGTAATAATGATGTAGTCAATTTAGCAAGCTGGCTAAATGATCCTACTGATATCTATCATTAGCTAACTGTTTTGAGATCACATCACGTTAGCTAGTAACGTTATAGGTTGACCAACCAGCCATATTCTGAGGATTAATGCTATGCTAACTAGGGCTGAACCCATTTAGTCGACTGGTCAATAGGCTGTTGGTCGACCGGGATTTCTTTAGTCGAGCAGTAGCAAAAACATGAATATCATGGTGTATAAAACACCTGTCTGATTCACGCCGGCCTGAGTGGACTGATCCGTTGTGGAGGCCGTTGGGATGGCCCAGTCCATCACTCTAAGACATGTGCTACTGAAATTGCATATGGTTATATTATGTAAGAACAATGGTGCAACACTAATAAAAATTATTTTATAATATGCGCGTTCTCCTGCTTGGATAGTGGTCGCTGTCCGTGGTTCTGAAACACATCAGTGTGGTTTTAAATTGGCGCCTTTTCCTAGACCAAGTTGCGATTGGCATAATGGCGTTGAGAACAATGGAGGCAGCAGCAGAGGGAGGAGATAAGGAAACAGCCCTTGACTTATTTTCTAAGAAAAGTGAGGAGAGAGGAAACTCCAACTTAATTATGTCTATAATCAATAGCCTAACTGTTAATGTGCCGGGCTTTAGGACTCTTCCATATGCTGTATATGTACAGAAATGAGACAGATCCTGCTTCAATTTTTATTATTATTTTTTCTGTTGCCTGTTTGGTTGATAGTCTACTGATTCTGTGAGCACCAATTCTCATGCAACAATTTCACAAATGAGTCTGTTTTTAATCTTTGCTGTAATAAAGACTTTACACTTTCTTCTTTAGACCAGCCTCTGGTATTATTTATCATTTATTGTTCACATTAGTGATGCACCGATGTGACATTTTTGGCCGATATCCAATATTTTCCTTGCCAAAAAAACCCAATACCAATATAAAAATGTTTTGCTGCCTTTTAAGCAGCCCAAGCAATTCTTCTTCTTATTGGTGTTCTTTAGTAGTGGTTTCTTTGCAGCAATTTGACCACGAAGGCCTGATTCACACAGTCTCCTCTGAACAGTTGATGTTGAGGTGTTTGCTACGTGAACTCTGAAGCATTTATTTGGGCTGCAATCTGAGGTGCCGTTAACTCTAATGAATTTATCCTCTGCAGCAGAGGTAACTCTGGGTCTTCCTTTCCTGTGGCGGTCCTCATGAGAGCTAGTTTCATCATAGCGCTTGATGGTTTTTGCGACTGCACTTGAAGAAACTTTCAAAGTTCTTGACAGTTTCTGTATTGACTGACCTTCATGTCTTAAAGTAATGATGGACTGTCGTTTCTCTTTGCTTACTTGAGCTGTTCTTGCCATAATATGGACTTGGTCTTTTACCAAATTGGGGTGGTATACAGAAGATAGCCCTACCTTGTCACAACACAACTGATTGGCTCAAATGCTTTAAGGAGGAAAGAAATTAAACAATTTAACTTTTAGCAAGGCACACCTGTTAATTGAAATGCATTCCAGGAAGCTGGTTGAGAGAATGCCAAGAATGTGCAAAGCTGTCGTCAAGGCAAAGGGTGGCTACTTTTGAAGAATATAAAATATATTTTGTTTAGGACTTTTCTGGTTACTTCTATGATTCCATATGTGTTATTTCATAGTTTTGATGTCTTCACTATTATTCTACAATGTAGAAAATAGTAAAAATAAAGAAAAACCCTTCAATGAATAGATGTCAATGTTTTACTAGTACTGTATTAGGGATGAAACGGTTACCGGTTTCACGATAAACCCCGGTAAAATTCCCAGCGGTTAGTATTACTGTTTCAAATGTTAATTATCAATAAAACCGTGTTTGAAAAACTCCCGGTAAATACTGTCCAGCATCAACCACAGTTATCAACAGTCTGACGCAGGCGCAACGTGGCTTTTGTTTTGTGTGAAAACATGGAGGAAGGCAGTGACAGCGCTCTGGAAATTTTTCAGCCTTCTAAGAGGACTACATCTGATGTGTGATTGTATTTTGGGTTTTACAAGAGTGCTTAGGGAAACTTAATTGAAGATGGTCACCCTGTCTGCAGAACATTCAAAAAATGTTTAAAAAATCTCTGCGAAAGGGGGCAACACTTCAAATCTCTTGAGTCATTTTTGTGACCATCATCCACTACTTTATAGCGAATGCAAGGTAAGTTCATTTTTAGCTCAATGCATGATGTGGGGACTTCGGAATGGGGGAAAATGTCAGGGTTTGTCTGTCTAACTTACTAATAGCTTGTTAATGTAAACTGAAGCTTTCAGTGGAACCCAGTCTTGTAAAAACACAACACGTTCTGCTGCTGTATGTGTCTGCAGACTCTATTCGCCCATTAGACACGATAACACGTTATGTAGTTTAATCACCCAACCAACATATTTTGTATAAAAGTGTTCCAACAGGAGAAACACTATAGACTCTCGTACCAGACTCCCGTACCTACCTAACACTATATACTCCTATTCAAGACTCCTGTATATGTAAATTGTTGGGCTCATTGCAATTACTCACGATCTTCTTAAGTCTCACTTTGCTATGAGACTCTAAATTGAGCTTCAGTGCATCCTGTTTCCATTGATCATCCTTGAGATGTTTCTACAACTTGATTGGAGTCCACCTGTGGTAAATTCAATCGATTGCACTTGATTTGGAAAGGCACACACCCGTCTATATAAGGTTCCACAGTTGACAGTGCATGTCAGAGCAAAAACCAAACAATGAGGTAGAAGGAATTCTCTATAGAGATCAGAGACAAGATCGTGCAGCATTGACGGTCCCCAGTGGCCTCCATCATTCTTAAATGGAAGAAGTTTGGAACCACCAAGACTCTTCCTAGAGATGACCGCCCGGCCAAACTGAGCAATCAGAGGAGAAAGGCCTTGGTCAGAGAGGTGACCAAGAACTCGATGGTCACTCTGACAGAGCTCCAGAGTTTCTCTGTGGAGATGGTTGTCCTTCTGGAAGGTTCTCCCATCTCTGCAGCACTCCACCAATCAGGTGCCAGATGGAAGCCACTCCTCAGTTAAAGGCATATGACAGCCCGCTTGGAGTTTGCCAAAAGGCACCTGAAGGACTCAGACCATGAGATTCAAGATTTGGTGAAACATGGTGGTGGCAGTATCATGCCTGCCAGGACTTTTTGCACGGACTGGGAGACTCATCAGGATCGAGGGAAAGATGAACAGAGAAAAGTACAAAGATCCTTGATGATAACCTGCTTAGGACCTTAGACTAGGGCGAAGGTTCACCTTCCAACAGGACAACACAGCCAAGACCACGCAGGAGTGGCTTCGGGACAAGTCTCAATGTCCTTGAGTGGCCCAGCCAGAGCCCAGACTTGAACCCAATCGAACATCTCTGGAGAGACCTGAAAATAGCTGTGCAGCAACACTCCCCATCCAACCTGACAGCGCTTGAGAGGATCTGCAGAGAAGCATGGGAGAAACTACCCAAATACAGGTGTGACAGGCTTATAGCGTCATACCCAAGAAGACTCAAGGCTGTAATCGCTGCCAAAAGTGCATCAAAGTATTGCGTAAAGGGTCTGAATACTTAATCAGACAGTTTTTTTGCTGTCTGATTTATTGGGTAGTGTGTGTAGATTCAGCAGGGGGGTTAATCCGTTTCAGATTAAGGCTGTAATGTAACAATGTGGAAAAAGGGAAAGGGGTCTGAATACTTTCCCACTGTATATTAATTTATTTTGTATTTTCTTTGTTAGACCTAAGACGGAGCTGATTTCCTGGTGTTACCAAGTGATTTTTATTTTGGAACTCTGTAACCAAGTATTTCCATGTGATCGTATGCAAATGTTAGCAAGGTTTGAAATGAAAACAATCAAATATCTGTTTGGGCTTCTTGCGATCATTTTGCAGTCTACAAAGTATTTGGAATTATGTTCGCACCCCCCGACCTTCTGCGCAAGAAATCATTCCGCGTCTGGATCTAGTTGAGGATCCCTGCTACGGACGGTCCCGGTAGTTGAGGATCCCTGCCACGGACGGTCCCGGTAGTTGAGGATCCCTGCCACGGACGGTCCCGGTAGTTGAGGATCCCTGCTACGGACGGTCCCGGTAGTTGAGGATCCCTGCCACGGACGGTCCCGGTAGTTGAGGATCCCTGCTACGGACGGTCCCGGTAGTTCAGGATCCATGCTACGGACGGTCCCGGTAGTTGAGGATCCCTGCTACGGACGGTCCCGGTAGTTGAGGATCCCTGCTACGGACGGTCCCGGTAGTTGAGGATCCCTGCTACGGACGGTCCCGGTAGTTGAGGATCCCTGCCACGGATGGTCCTTATAGAACTGATCCGTAGTTAAATTCAGTAGGTATATATTCTGTTTAATATACTGTCTCTCTCCCTACAGACGGTCCTTATGGTATCTTTGCGGGCCGGGATGCATCGAGGGGTCTGGCCACGTTCTGTTTGGAGAAAGATGCCTTGAGGGAGGAGTATGATGACCTGTCAGACCTCAACGCTGTTCAGATGGAGTCAGTCAGAGAGTGGGAGAGGCAGTTCATGGGTAAGCTGTAACAATATGTAGGATACAGGGCCTAAAACACCTGCCAAATGCGGGTAGATTTTGTCGTTGGCGGCTAAGAACGTCTAATTCACCAGCCACGTTGGCGGCTATGAATGTCTTAATTCACCAGCCATGGCAGGTAGACTCAGGTCTTTACAGTGTGAGCATTTTATAAAAAAGAAAAGTATGGGCATGTGTGCCAGTTGTGAGTTCTAGTAGAATAAATGCTGCAGTGGCTGTTTTCAAAGTATTTCTGTCATTTTGTTTCATGCTGGTAATGGACAGATCTGAATCCTAACATTATAGCTATCCCACCTCGCGCTACAAAGCTGGGTGGCTGTGTGCACTGAATAAAGTGCTGCTGAAAGATTTTAGAAGGAATGTGCACAGGCATAAAAGTTTGTCTAATTTACCAGAATGTCTACCAAAGTGAGACTTTGTCCTTGTGTGTTTTGGCTATTTAAACATTGTTTTGTTCACAAGCTTGGTTGCTTTTCAATGTTGGTTTGCATCTATTGCTAGCAAAGAGACATCTGCCTCTAGTGAGATTCTCACAGGCACACGGGACAGAAATTGCCGCTTTATCAAGGTAACCTTAAAGGGCTAGCTGAATGTTTTTGTCTGATATTTTTATTAAAAGACTCAGGTCAGAGTATTACATTAAATTGAGCAATATAGCACATTACTTTGTTTTAGGCCCTGGTAGGATATATGTTGGTGCTTGATTAGGGTGCAATATGGTTTGATTTGACCCTTGTGATCTCTCATTTCAGAAAAATATGATTATGTTGGTCGACTGTTAAAGCCCGGGGATGAGCCGTCAGAATACACAGATGAGGAGGACATCAAGGACCACCTGAAACATGACTGAACTGTTGCCCTGTTCTGTTCACACCACCAACCAAAGCCTTGACCCAAACAGCTGACAGCATCTGTCCCCCCCACACCCTTCCTCTTCCCTCTCAAGCCCCCCCCCTCCTCTTCTTCCCTCTCAAGCCCCCCCTCCTCCTCTTCTTCCCTCTCAACCCCCCCTCCTTCTTCTTCTTCTTCCCTCTCAAGCCCCCCCTCCTCCTCTTCTTCCCTCTCAAGCCCCCCCGCCTCCTCTTCTTCCCTCTCAAGCCCCCCCGCCTCCTCTTCTTCCCTCTCAAGCCCCCCCGCCTCCTCTTCTTCCCTCTCAAGCCCCCCCGCCTCCTCTTCTTCCCTCTCAAGCCCCACCTCCTCCTCTTCCCTCTCAAGCCCCCCCTCCTCCTCCTCTTCCCTCTCAAGCCCCCCTCCTCTTCCCTCTCAAGCCCCCCCTCCTCCTCCTCTTCCCTCTCAAGCCCCCCTCCTCCTCCTCTTCCCTCTCAAGCCCCCCCCTCCTCTTCCCTCTCAAGCCCCCCCCTCCTCCTCCCTCTCAAGCCCCCCCTCCTCCTCCCTCTCAAGCCCCCCCTCCTCCTCCCTCTCAAGCCCCCCCTCCTCCTCCCTCTCAAGCCCCCCCTCCTCCTCCCTCTCCCCTCTGAAGCACCCCCTCCTTCTTCTTCCCTCTCAAGCACCCCCTCCTTCTTCTTCCCTCTCAAGCACCCCCTCCTTCTTCTTCCCTCTCAAGCACCCCCTCCTCTTCCCTCTCAAGCCCCCCCTCCTCCTCCTCTTCCCTCTCAAGCCCCCCCTTCTTCTTCTTCTTCCCTCTCAAGCCCCCCCTTCTTCTTCTTCTTCCCTCTCAAGCCCCCCCTTCTTCTTCTTCTTCCCTCTCAAGCCCCCCCTTCTTCTTCTTCTTCCCTCTCAAGCACTCCCTCCTTCTTCTTCTTCCCTCTCAAGCACCCCCTCCTTCTTCTTCTTCCCTCTCAAGCACCCCCTCCTTCTTCTTCTTCCCTCTCAAGCACCCCCTCCTTCTTCTTCTTCCCTCTCAAGCACCCACTCCTTCTTCTTCTTCCCTCTCAAGCACCCCCTCCTTCTTCTTCTTCCCTCTCAAGCACCCCCTCCTTCTTCTTCTTCCCTCTCAAGCACCCCCTCCTTCTTCTTCTTCCCTCTCAAGCACCCCCTCCTTCTCCTTCTTCCCTCTCAAGCAACCCCTCCTTCTTCTTCCCTCTCAAACCCTAATTTTCCTCTGGTTGGATAGCCCAGTCCTGGATGGGCGGGCCCTGGCCTGACTCCTCACCATACAGATCAGCACTAACAGAAACCAGTGATGAAACTGTTTCAGGGGTTTTTGAATGACATGAACTTGTCTTTGTGCTGTTAGTCTATTTGAAATAGTTAAAACACAAAACATTTTTATAGAATTTTCCTTACGATGTCCCTGTTGTGTAAATGTGAACAGAGGCATAAAGGTCTCGACAAACCATTTCTGTATGGACCTTGCTTTGTGCCCGGGGGCATTGTCATGCTGAAACCAGAAAGGTCCTTGCCACAACATATTTAGAATCACTCAGATTGATTGATTGGGAATACAAAGGGAAGGTCAGCTGACAGTTCTAATCAATCGACTGTTTCCAAGCTACACTACTGGATGTTGGTACAATCCCCAGGACATCAAATGGTCAGTGTTAATTGTGCCTTATTTTTTTTTTTTTATACTTCTAAAATCCTGTCAAAAAACGAGGGGGCGGGGTTGAAATTATTCTGCCCATGATGTTTATTAGTTGTCTTCGAGGTGCTGTAAAAAGCGGTTCACCTTCTTGGGAAGGTGTTCTATAGACTGGTTTCCTTTTTAAAGCCATCAGTCTAAGGCATGCTGTAATACCGACTGGCAGAGAGACTCCACGCATCACAACCTTGTATATAGACCTCTGTTACTGCCATATTGATGTAGGTAATGAACTCCATATATTGCTGGTTTGTGTTTTTCTTTAGTTTTTTTGCTGAAGTTCTTTTTAAATGTGAGTGAATGTTGAAAGGACTGTGGTGTGGGACGGGATCAGGGAATGTTCACATTTGGGAGAGAAGTTGCTTATCTTGTAAATATATCTATCATTTTATTAAAGCATGTGCTTCAATGTTGAGCAATGCTGAATTCCCACCATGTCATGTATTTAAATGTTGGGTATGTGTCTGCAGAGAGAGACAGGCATGCATAATAAAGTGATTTGGTTAATAATTGTCTTGAGTTATTTCATTCCAGACAGAAGTATATACACTACTGGTCAAAAGTTGACACACCTACTCATTCGAGTTTATTATTATTTATTTTTTTAAACTATTTTCTACATTGTAGAATATTGAAAACTACGAAATAATACATGGAATCATGTAACCAAAAAAGGGTTAAACGAATCAAAATATATATTTAAGATTCTTCAAATAGCCACCCTTTGCCTTGATAGCTTTGCACACTTGTCATTCTCTCAACCAGATTCACCTGGAAAGCTTTTCCAACGGTCTTGAAAGAGTTCCCACATGTGCTGAGCACTAGTTGGCTGCTTTTCCTTCACTCTGCGGTCCAACTCATCCCAAACAATCTCAATTGGGTTGAGGTCGGGGGATTGTGGAGGCCAGGTCATCTGATGCAGCACTCCATCACCCTCCTTGGTAAAATAGCCCTTACACAGCCTGGAGGTGTGTTTTGGGTCATTGTCATGTTGAAAAACAAACACAATGAGTAACAGCTATATACAGGAAGTACCAGAGTCGATGTGCAGGGGTACGAGGTAATAACATAGCTATTTACAAGGACTACCAGCACTGAGTCGATGTGCAGGGGGTACGAGGTAATACGTACATAGACCATAGGTAGGGGTAAAGTGACTAGGCAACAGGATAAAACAGCAGTAGTGTATGTGATGAGTCAAGAGTTAGTGACAAAAGGGTCAATGTGGGTAGCTATTTAGCAGTCATGGCTTGGAGGTAGAAGCTGTTCAGGGTCCTGTTGGTTTCATGCTTGGTGCATCGGTATCGCTTGCTGTGTGGTAGCAGAGAGAACAGCCTGGCTTGACTTTAAAGCGCCTTCCACTGACACCACTTGGTATAGAGGTCCTGGATGGCAGGTAGCTCGGCACCAGTGATGTACTGGGCCGTACCCATTACCCTCTTTAGAACCTTGCAGTCGGATGCCAAGTAGTTGCTGTACCAAGCGGAGATGCAACCAGTCAGGATGCTCTCAATGACGGAGCTGTAGAACATTCTGAAGATCTGAGGGCCCACGCCAAATCTTATCAGTCTCCTGAGGGGGAAGAGGCATTGTAGGGACAACTAAGAACTTGAAGTTGTTGACCCGCTACAGCCCTGTCTATGTGGATGGGGGCGTGTTCGGCCCTCTGTGTCCTGTAGTCCACAATCAGCTCCTTTGTCTTGCTGACACTGAGGGAGAGGTTGTTGTCCTGGCACCACACTGCCAGGTCTCTGACCTCCTCCCTATAGGCTGTCTCATCATCTTCAGTGATCAGGCCAACCACCGTTGTGTTGTCAGCACACTTGATGGTGTTGGAGTCGTGCACAGCCACGCAGTCGTGGGTAAACAGAGAGTACAGGAAGGGACTAAGCACGCATCCCTGAGGGTCCCCATGTTGAGGGTCAGCGTGGCGGATGTGTTGTTACCTACCCTCACCACCTAGTGGAGTAGGGTAGGGGGGGTTCTAGTGTAGGGGTAGATGGTAGGGTATTTAAATAGTCGAGTAGGGTAGGGGGGTTCTAGTGTAGGGTTAGATGGTAGGGTATTTAAATAGTGGAGTAGGGTAGGGGGGTTCTAGTGTAGGGTTAGATGGTAGGGTATTTAAATAGTGGAGTAGGGTAGGGGGGTTCTAGTGTAGGGGTAGACGGTAGGGTATTTAAATAGTGGAGTAGGGTGGGGGGGTTCTAGTGTAGGGGTAGATGGTAGGGTATTTAAATAGTCGAGTAGGGTAGGGGGGTTCTAGTGTAGGGTTAGATGGTAGGGTATTTAAATAGTGGAGTAGGGTAGGGGGGTTCTAGTGTAGGGGTAGATGGTAGGGTATTTAAAAAGTGGAGTAGGGTAGGGGGGTTCTAGTGTAGGGGTAGATGGTAGGGTATTTAAATAGTGGAGTAGGGTAGGTGGGTTATAGTGTAGGGTTAGATGGTAGGGTATTTAAATAGTGGAGTAGGGTAGGTGGGTTATAGTGTAGGGGTAGATGGTAGGGTATTTAAATAGTGGAGTAGGGTAGGGGGGTTCTAGTGTAGGGGTAGATGGTAGGGTATTTAAATAGTGGAGTAGGGTAGGTGGGTTATAGTGTAGGGGTAGATGGTAGGGTATTTAAATAGTGGAGTAGGGTAGGGGGGTTCTAGTGTAGGGGTAGATGGTAGGGTATTTAAATAGTGGAGTAGGGTAGGTGGGTTCTAGTGTAGGGGTAGATGGTAGGGTATTTAAATAGTGGAGTAGGGTAGGTGGGTTATAGTGTAGGGGTAGATGGTAGGGTATTTAACAACCGACCACCCTACTCCACTATTTAAATACCCTACACTCCCAGCGCATACTTCACCCTTTAACACCTCACACGGGTTTCCTACATATGCATCCTTACCCAACAAGAAGCGATTCATTATCATTCATACACGTATTCTCCAATTCAAATTTAGACAATGTCCTTTTTGTTGCAGTTTTCGTTACTGCTGTCGTCCATTCAGAACGTTTGTCTTCACCAACTGTTCGATGCACGGCTTGGTTTTGAACTCAGCATTCACTTCCCCCATCTTTTTCCTGAACCAGAACCGTAGTCCTCCCCTGTGGGCCCCTATAGGAATTCATAGGGTTAACCAATCAAACTCAGATCAGACATCAATAGAGTACACAGATCGTATTATCAACATTTAGATAAATGAATAGAATATGACTTATTATTATTATGATTCTGTATAATTTCGTTATTATTAATGCATTTTAAATAATATCACACTACTAGCCTCATGCCATGAACATGCATAGCCATCTCGAAACAACTCTGATAATGTTTTGTCTCAAAGTTGCCGTGTGGCGCGCCATACTCATATCAATACACTTGTAAACCTTATGTAGCAAATAAGCCATTCATTTTTTGTTGTTCACCAAATACTAGACTCTCATTGACCTCCGTACAAAACTCAGTGCTTGTTGGATGAAACAATGCCACCTTCTGGAGGCATACATATTTTTCACCGAGTTGGGCCTCTCTCTTCATTTTCCTCTCTGATGTGAGTAGATGTCCTCCCGTTGTTTTTAAGGTTATCTTGGATGCAGTCTCATTATACCGTAGTGGTTCCCATATGTCTTGAAAGCACCATTAGGACATGGAGAGACAAGTATGTTGTCAGTATAGTACAAATCGTATATAGATGTAGGCCATTGGCTGCCTTCATCACAAGGGGTACGTACAGGAGTTCTGATTGGTTCCAAGTTTAGCAGTTTGCAAATATGCCTGGGCAGTGTTGAAATATTTTTTTACTGACAAACTGCAAGAATTGAGTGTGAAACACATTTTTACAGTAATCAAGAATATTTCATTGTCAGATACAAAAACTCAGCTCCTCCCTCGGCGTAGGATCGATCAAATTCACTGTTTTCGGCGTTGGCCCACCACCGAAAAGTGCAGTATAATGCCACACTACACAACTGGGAACTCAGATTGGGGACTTCAGTGCGTTAAAAACAACTGGAAACTCGAAAAAAACTGGGAAAAGACCGAGTTCCCAGTTGTCTTTATAGCACCATAATTCCCTTGATTTGTATTTTTTTTATACATTTTGTCGTTACAATGCTGCGCCACTGCTGAGGTCGTCACTAGTTACCACAGCAACAAAGTCTTAAACCCCGCCTATTAAAAAAAAAATGTATCTTAAGTATTTTGAGATTTTAAAGCCAACCACACTGCTAACCTTAAATGAACACTGAAAAACACTTTTTTGTTTTCAGGGATTTTTCTGATATACATTGTGGCTGTGGTAACTAGTGACAGCCCAGTAGCTGATGACTGGTCATTTGTCAACAATCAAGACCCACAACTCAAAACCCATTGGATGAGAAAGACAGAAGTCCCTCCGCTCTGACCTTCTCCTCCAATGGGTTTTGAGAAGGAGACGAGGGGAATGTGATTGAGAAAAGGCCAATGTACAGGTTTGCGGTCCAAAAATAAATCGACCTATGGTTATTCGGTTGAAGGTTGTAACGAGGAGCATTGACGATTGTGAACCTTTTTTTCCCAGGCGGTTTTAGGTCACCATTTCGATTAATCACGCAAAAACGCGTTTGCCCAATGAAAGTACCCCATCTTGCGACAGCAGGCAGTAGTTGAGCATACCCTCCAAATCCAGCATACGCCACTGTTTGTGTTTGAGGAATGCGGGGTGAGTGGTACTCGCTGCTACACGAGCTGTATTTATACACCACCGCATCGGCCAGACGTGCTGTAGGTATTGTCCCATTTTTTTTTTTTATTAAAAAAATAAAAATCTTCCTCTGGTTTTAACACAGGAATTTTTCATGTAAACTATGTTTTTCACCCCATGTGAACGAGTGTTGGCAGGTAGGGTAGCGCTGCCATATTCCCAACCCGTTAGCACACAGTTTCTACGTCATTTAAAATGGCGCCAATATTAAAGTTCAGCGGGCCATCGAATCTGGCATAATGTTTCATAATAAACACTAATTATATCCACACTCTCTAACGCGTCCATATGCAGAGTGGAGGCACAATACTGGGGTCAAGCGATACTATACATCTCGGCTAAATTCGTTGAGTGGGAACTTTTAGCATTAGCTAGGCTAGCTAACGTGCGAACGTTACGTGGCTTAAAGCAGATAGCTACTAGATAGCTTAGCTAGTTAACTAGCTGCCGTGTTTACTAGTTAGGGGGTGCTGCGGCGACAAGCAGCCTCTGCCAAGTTGGCACGTCAGGCATGCTATCTTTCAGTGACAAACATGTTTTCTTATTTACTTGTTCGTATAGCTCAACTAGCTGCGAATGCTTGTTTGTTTGACACGTTGTCGCAGGTTGTGCTTGGTCAACATGAGGTAATAGATTCGTAAAGTTTTGTCTAATATGAGTCTGTTCCTGCCTAACTATTTGTTTGGACATTGAGGTGGTTTATTATAGCTAAACACATTCTAACCTGGCACGGTTTTTACCCGGGGCGCGTTCATATGCGTTCAAGACAACTGGGAACTCGCAAAATACGAGGTCAAATCATGACGTCAGGGCTCTTCAGGTCGGGAAGTCGGAGCTCTAGAAAGAGGCCCGAGTTGGATGACAGCTCCAAAAAATACATCCCATTCGGAGTTCGTTTTTTCCGAGTTCCCAGTTGTTTGGAACGTGGCTTTGGTCATCATGGGCTCACCATTTTTTAATTTTTTTTTAATTCAAAATACAGATCAACAATTTACATTCTTACATACATTAACGAGAAAATACTGAAAAAATTAATAAAAAATAAACAACTCTAGTGCAATTGTTGATCGTTCAGACACAGCCGTGAGGTCATTGTGATGTAGTTAGTGTTTTTTGCTTGATATCTTGTATGGGAATAAACACTGTCAGTAGCACAGTTGTGTTTCGCTTGTTCCTATTTAGTTAGGAGGCTTGAAACAAATGCATGAATAGTGACTAGTACTTCTGTGTGATGTTTTTGTGGGGGAGGTGACCATCTTATAACTGAACTGTAAGATTAATATTTTGTTTCTTCATAATTGCAAACAAATGATGTACCATTATATGTCAACTCTGTCCAATAACGTTATTGATCATCAGTTAGGCTGATGACAGCCATGTTTAGTGTCTGGTGACAGAGTTCTGTACATGGAGGCAAAGGAATCTGTCTGTACTGGGCAGTTGGTTATGAATCTCCTCTTTTCAGATTACACCTTGACCTCGCCAAGACTGACCATGAAGAGAGGTCGGCATCCAAGCAGCAGTGAAGAAGACTCTGATAATGGAAGTAAGCATTCTCTCTAGTCTAGACTAATACTGCATTCAAAACAACTGGAAACTCAGAAAAATACAAGGTCAAATCATGACGCCATTGATTTTCAGGTCGGAAAGTCTGAGCTCTAGAAAAAGGCCAGAGTTGGAATACCGAGTTGGATGACCGTTCAAATCAATTTTTCCCAGTTGGAGCAAAAAACATTTCTCCAGAGTTCCCTGTTGTTTTGAACGCACTGAAGTCGGAAGTCAGAGATTTCCGAGTTCCCAGTTGATTTGAACATGGCATAACACTAACCTCTACCCCAGACTAACCTCTACCCCAGACTAACCCTAGGGCTTGACATTAGGCTTAGGGCCACTTGTCCAAAAATACAACTTGTATAATGCAAGGAACCCCTTTATGAAATGCATTGCTGTATTATCTTTCCCCATAGAGAATCGGACAGTAGGCTACTCTCTGCCCATTGGCTTCTTTGCATATTCAAGCCTGTTTCAAAGTACCCTTGGTAGCCTAAGATATTGCTACATTGCAATTACAAAAAAAGTAAAATAGCAATGAGGCTGATGCAACGGATCAGAACGCTTCTCTTAAAATGTTGATCAAGTTTTATTTCTTCATATTATAAGCTGTAGGCTATGTGCAAATGTTCCGAAACACAATGAAATCCAAATCACATGTATTTATATAGCCCTTCGTACATCAGCTGATATCTCAAAGTGCTGTAATTAGCGGGAAACTGCATGCACAAGTGGTTTCAAATGACAGAGTTGCAAATATATGTTAGAAATGAAGAAACGGGGGATCTAAAGATGCATCAACTAGCATGGGTTATTAATATGGATAGGATTGGGTCTTTGGCTGCTGGACAATAACATAATGTTGTTTTGATAACCAATAGAACATGGTTTCATGGCATATGAAGTGTTTATAAAATAATTCCCTCAACATTCCTAAGATCGTATTTTTAAAGGCTACTTTGAAACCCTAACCCTAAACCCTTTAGGCCTACCTAATTAAAAAAATATATATATATTTTTAAATCTGCATCCCTGGCAAGAATGTCCCGATTGGTGTTTAGCATCCCCATCGCATGAGCCTGAAGCCACAGACTCTGGCCAAACTCGTATTTCTAAAAATTAATTCAAAGGCACGGAGCCTAAAAAGGCACTTTTCATTTGTATTTCATTTCTAAGTAAGTCACAGCCTATATGTTGGAATTTATAGACTATGATGATTCAATAGAACAAAATGTTGGTTAAATGCGGAGCCAGCCTAGTTTGTCACTCGCAAATGCTTTACTTATTTGTAGGCTATAGCTTTGAAATAACTGAAATAATAGGCTATTAATCTAGCCTAAATAATTCACTTCCTGTCTGGCTCCTGACCTATTCAGTGTTTTTACGACATGTAGCCTATTTGAAATGATGAGTGCTTTTTACAGTCGCCTTTTCATGTAGCTTATTAAAATACTTTTCATTTAAATCATATGGTTCTGTTTCAATACATAACAACCAAATGGTAGGTCCAGGAAGTCACAACAATAGATGGGTGTTGGTTAAATGGTAGGTCCAGGAAGTCACAACAATAGATGGGTGTTGGTTAAATGGTAGGTCCAGGAAGTCACAACAATAGATGGGTGTTGGTTAAATGGTAGGTCCAGGAAGTCACAACAATAGATGGGTGTTGGTTAAATGGTAGGTCCAGGAAGTCACAACAATAGATGGGTGTTGGTTAAATGGTAGGTCCAGGAAGTCACAACAATAGATGGGTGTTGGTTAAATGGTAGGTTCAGGAAGTCACAACAATAGATGGGTGTTGGTTAAATGGTAGGTCCAGGAAGTCACAACAATAGATGGGTGTTGGTTAAATGGTAGGTCCAGGAAGTCACAACAATAGATGGGTGTTGGTTAAATGGTAGGTCCAGGAAGTCACAACAATAGATGGGTGTTGGTTAAATGGTAGGTCCAGGAAGTCACAACAATAGATGGGTGTTGGTTAAATGGTAGGTCCAGGAAGTCACAACAATAGATGGGTGTTGGTTAAATGGTAGGTCCAGGAAGTCACAACAATAGATGGGTGTTGGTTAAATGGTAGGTCCAGGAAGTCACAACAATAGATGGGTGTTGGTTAAATGGTAGGTCCAGGAAGTCACAACAATAGATGGGTGTTGGTTAAATGGTAGGTCCAGGAAGTCACAACAATAGATGGGTGTTGGTTAAATGGTAGGTCCAGGAAGTCACAACAATAGATGGGTGTTGGTTAAATGGTAGGTCCAGGAAGTCACAACAATAGATGGGTGTTGGTTAAATGGTAGGTCCAGGAAGTCACAACAATAGATGGGTGTTGGTTAAATGGTAGGTCCAGGAAGTCACAACAATAGATGGGTGTTGGTTAAATGGTAGGTCCAGGAAGTCACAACAATAGATGGGTGTTGGTTAAATGCTCATTTTAATGGTCAGAATTTGGAGCAGCAATTTTTTTTTTCTTCCTCTGAGCGTTGAGGGTTTTTAGCCAAGTGGTTGGAAATGATGTGGCGTGATGTGATGATGTGGCGTGATGTGATGATGTGGCGTGCCAGAGTGCGACCGATGAGCGGGATTTCCGACCACTCAACATACTTGGCTCTGATCCAATGCTGATTGGAGTAATTGTTTGATATTGTGATAAACATTTTTTGTTGTTTCTTATCCCGGACAAGTGTTAATGTCGAGCTCTATCTAACCTCAGACTAACCCTAACCTCTTCCCAAGACTAGAGGTCTTCACGGATCCAACTGTACCTGAGACCCGATCTGGGACCCGAGTGTCTTCGGATACAGAATTGTCAACTAGATGGTATTTTCCATGAAGAAATATTGGTGGAACTTTGCTTTAACACTTTACAAGTATTTTTGTGGTAGTGGAAGAAGTTTAAAATGTTTTACTTAAGCCAAGAAGTTAAATATAGTAATATAGTCAAAGTAAAACAAATTGGTCTGATTACTTTGATAGACTACACATATATGTTCCAAAATGCTATTACGGGAGAACATCATTCTCAAATGCACACCTGATGAGAACCTTTTTTTATCATGCGACAGAGCTGCATATTAACAACTTAATGGTAGAAATTAGAGAGAATATCTGAAGATGTAACGATAGGATTGTGCTTTACTGTTTTTGGACAGTAGTAGAAGAAGAAATGCTGGTTTCAATATCATTTTGGCTGTAGGCTATTGAAAACAAGGTAAGATAAGCTATTTAAAACAGCCAGATTTCAAAGAATGATATGGGTGGCTAGGCATCGCAATGATATGGGTGGCTAGGCATGGCAATGATATGGGTGGCTAGGCATCGCAATGATATGGGTGGCTAGGCATCGCAATGATATGGGTCGCTAGGCATCACATATGGAATTATTTAGCTTATTAGAATATCATTCCAATGTTGGTTGTGTGTGCCGGGAGTTTGTGGCATTGTCTGTAGGCCATGGCTAGGTGCTATGGTATTCTAGAGAATATGGTCGTATCTTCCTGGCCTGAACCGAATGCACACTACAAAATGTGCAACATAGGATTGTTTTGAGTGGCATGCAATATAGACAATTTTGACTTTGTGGCTATGGAATTTTAGTCTGACTGACAGCTCTCACAGCTCATCCTCGCTCTATAATTACGTGGGTCATGTCATTCAGGCTAATGGAATCTGACTTTGTGGCTATGGAATCTAGTGGAATCTAGTGCCCATTCAACGTACGCTGGCGCTTTGCATCCATTCATCAAGTGGAAGCAGAGAGAGTTTCGGAGCGACAACTATTGCGAGTGTCGGAATTGTACTATTTTTTTCCAAAGAGTGAGAATGGAAGAGACACGGGACATCCTGCTGTGTGCTCTTGGCCATGAAGCATCAAGTGGAGGTCCAGCCTGTCCACCAACATGATGAACAGTCTACTGCTTGATTGATTGATCTCCGTCCACAGACTGAGGACTGCAAGGCAGAGAGGGCTGTTAGCAAGTGATGGCGCTCAAAAAGGTCAAGGAGACCATTCTTCAGTGACTGAAGCAGGGAGGGTGAAGGCTGGGAGGGTGAAGCTTCTTCATTCTTTAACACAAGATAGCGCCAATAGAGATGGCAGCTTCGCTTCTAGTCCTTAGGAAACTGTGCAGTATTTAAAAAATATATGTAATTGTTACATTGTTAGCCCAGAAAACCTTATGTGTTATTATATACAACAGGGAAGAAGTATTGGATATAGTAAACACATCGTTCGTGGACGGTGTTTGCTTGTTTGCAGACTTTTTGTACAGCTTTGACAGTGCTACTGATAGTAGTGGTGGCGCTTGGCTTGCATGTGCAAATTCATAATACACAGCATTCTATGATAGAACTGTGTTATTAAACGTGTCAAATGAAAAGCTTATTTAACTCGTCCAATAGTGTTATCACGTTACATTATACTGTCTCCACATTACATTATACTGTCTCCACGTTACATTATACTGTCTCCACGTTACATTATACTGTCTCCAGCTCACGTTACATTATACTGTCTCCACGTTACATTATACTGTCTCCACGTTACATTATACTGTCTCCACATTACATTATACTGTCTCCACGTTACATTATACTGTCTCCACGTTACATTATACTGTCTCCAGCTCACGTTACATTATACTGTCTCCACGTTACATTATACTGTCTCCACATTACATTATACTGTCTCCACGTTACATTATACTGTCTCCACGTTACATTATACTGTCTCCAGCTCACGTTACATTATACTGTCTCCACGTTACATTATACTGTCTCCACGTTACATTATACTGTCTCCACGTTGCATTATACTGTCTCCACATTACATTATACTGTCTCCAGCTCACGTTACATTATACTGTCTCCAGCTCACGTTACATTATACTGTCTCCACATTACATTATACTGTCTCCAGCTCACATTACATTATACTGTCTCCACATTACATTATACTGTCTCCAACTCACGCTACATTATACTGTCTCCAGCTCACGTTACATTATACTGTCTCCAGCTCACGTTACATTATACTGTCTCCACATTACATTATACTGTCTCCACATTACATTATACTGTCTCCAGCTCACATTACATTATACTGCCTCCACATTACATTATACTGCCTCCACGTTACATTATACTGTCTCCACGTTACATTATACTCTCTCCACATTACATTATACTCTCTCCACATTACATTATACTGTCTCCACATTACATTATACTGTCTCGACATTACATTATACTGCCTCCACATTACATTATACTGTCTCCACGTTACATTATACTGCCTCCACGTTACATTATACTGTCTCCACGTTACATTATACTCTCTCCACATTACATTATACTCTCTCCACATTACATTATACTGTCTCCACATTACATTATACTGTCTCGACATTACATTATACTGCCTCCACATTACATTATACTGTCTCCACGTTACATTATACTGCCTCCACGTTACATTATACTGCCTCCACGTTACATTATACTGCCTCCACGTTACATTATACTGTCTCCACATTACATTATACTGTCTCCAGCTCACGTTACATTATACTGTCTCCAGATCATGTTACATTATACTGTCTCCAGCTCACGTTACATTATACTGTCTCCAGCTCACGTTACATTATACTGTCTCCAGCTCACGTTACATTATACTGTCTCCAGCTCACGTTACATTATACTGCCTCCAGCTCACGTTACATTATACTGCCCCCAGCTCACGTTACATTATACTGTCTCCAGCTCACGTTACATTATACTGTCTCCACATTACATTGTACTGTCTCCACATTACATTATACTGCCTCCACGTTACATTATACTGCCTCCAGCTCACATTACATTATACTGCCTCCACGTTACATTATACTGCTTCCACGTTACATTATACTGCCTCCACGTTACATTATACTGCCTCCACGTTACATTATACTGCCGCCAGCTCACATTACATTATACTGTCTCCACGTTACATTATACTGCCTCCACGTTACATTATACTGCCTCCACGTTACATTATACTGCCTCCACGTTACATTATACTGTCTCCAGCTCACGTTACATTATACTGCCTCCACGTTACATTATACTGCCTCCACGTTACATTATACTGCTTCCACGTTACATTATACTGCCTCCACATTACATTATACTGTCTCCAGCTCACGTTACATTATACTGCCTCCACGTTACATTATACTGCCTCCACGTTACATTATACTGTCTCCACATTACATTATACTGCCTCCACGTTACATTATACTGCCTCCACGTTACATTATACTGCCTCCACGTTACATTATACTGCCTCCACGTTACATTATACTGCTTCCACGTTACATTATACTGCCTCCACGTTACATTATACTGCTTCCACGTTACATTATACTGTCTCCACATTACATTATACTGCCTCCACGTTACATTATACTGCCTCCACGTTACATTATACTGCCTCCACGTTACATTATACTGCCTCCACATTACATTATACTGTCTCCAGCTCACATTACATTATACTGTCTCCAGCTCACATTACATTATACTGTCTCCAGCTCACATTACATTATACTGCCTCCACATTACATTATACTGTCTCCACATTACATTATACTGTCTCCAGCTCACGTTACATTATACTGTCTCCAGCTCACGTTACATTATACTGTCTCCACGTTACATTATACTGTCTCCACGTTACATTATACTGTCTCCACGTTACATTATACTGTCTCCACATTACATTATACTGTCTCCAGCTCACGTTACATTATACTGCCTCCACTTTACATTATACTGTCTCCACGTTACATTATACTGTCTCCGCATTACATTATACTGTCTCCAGCACACATTACATTATACTGCCTCCACGTTGCAGTATACTGCCTCCACATTACATTATACTTTCTCCACATTACATTATACTGTCTCCACATTACGTTATACTGTCTCCAGCTCACGTTACATTATACTGCCTCCACGTTACATTATACTGCCTCTACATTATACTGCCTCCAGCTCACGTTACATTATACTGCCTCCAGCTCACATTACATTATACTGCCTCCAGCTCACATTACATTAGACTGCCTCCACGTTACATTGTACTGCCTCCACGTTACATTGTACTGCCTCCACGTTACATTGTACTGTCTCCACGGTACATTGTACTGTCTCCACGGTACATTGTACTGTCTCCACGGTACATTGTACTGTCTCCACGGTACATTGTACTGTCTCCACGGTACATTGTACTGTCTCCACGGTACATTGTACTGTCTCCACGGTACATTGTACTGTCTCCAGCTCACGTTACATTGTACTGCCTCCAGCTCACATTACATTGTACTGCCTCCAGCTCACATTACATTATATTGTCTCCACATTACATTATACTGTCTCCAGCTCACGTTACATTGTATTATAGGCAGACTATACCCTATGCAGCTGAATGGCAATAGGGTGGCGCACTTTACGAGTTGAGATTGAGAAATTAAAATAGCTTATTTTTAAATTGTGGCCACAAGTTAACACGCAGTTGCATTTAGAATTGTTATTTGTTACGCAGTGACTGGGCTGACCAATGACTGGCCTTACAAAAACAGGTTTCACTCCAGTAGTCTACAGACATTGAGGAGCTTCTCTGGTGCTGTCTGACAGGTGGTAGACTATTCCTCTCTAACTAGTCTGTATGCTGTGTGTGTGTGATTTAATAAAATGCATGACGACTAATGAAAATACACGTGCCAATTTAATTCCACAAAATGATGCACATTTTTACTGATAAGCATGACAGGTCAAATGTTTTTCCGGTGGCTAACCGGTTAACATCCCTACTTCATAAATATTCATAGTTGATATATTCCCCTGTTGTATCTGTTTCCAGGTCTATGTTTCCTAGATGCATTAAGATATTATAATGCTGTTTGTTTGTTGTATGTAGTGCAGACAACTTCTATTCCACATTTTAGCAATATCACAGCATGTAAGATTGGGTTACATGAGTTTGTGGCCCATCCTCATTCCTGCCAGGCATATTCTGCACTTTTTCAGTTAAAGGGGTGTGTCACAATATTGATTAATTTAATCTCTTTTACAGTAAAACACTTTTACACAACCATCAAATGGGAGACATTAGGGATGTGAAAAAACATAGTTGTGTTTTGTTCTACCTCGGGTAGGAGTATCTCTAATGTAGGGCCTTGCCACTGGCCTACAAGTAAGGAAATGTCAGATAATTGAGATGACTGAAGTCTGATGTCTTTTCTCTGTCATCTTTAAGGTAACTCCACTTCCTGGTCCCAACATTCTCAACCCAGGAGAGCCAATTGGAAGAAGCCCTCAGAAGTAAGTCACCCCACCCTTAACACCTAACCCCTCACCCAGCTTCTGTCTGCTTGTTGCTGTGTGCTGATGAATGTCGTCTGTCTATGTCCCAGTTATTTAATGATCTGTTTGTCTATGTCCCTATTTTAGGCTTGGGAAGTAGACCATATATATCGTATACCGGGTTATTTGGAGAAGGCAATGGTATAGTTTTTTTTCATATCATCAAAACTATCATCAAAACTATCCGTTTTTTAGTAAGTTAATACCTGCAGTCAACTTGTACAATACGTTAGGGAGATGAAGCAGATTGCCTTCTTAGTTTCACCTGTTACATCATTTTACTTTATGACGCTTGTTCCCCAAAACAGTTGAGACAGTAAATTATTTAGTTGTACAACGGGCCAATGCGGGAGACGGTGAGTCTATAGTGTCCATCGTGGGGTAGGCGATATACCAATTCTTTAGAAAGAGAGGGATCCAATTCTGAAATAGTGTTTAATACACACACGTTGACAATAAATGTGGCTAAATTCACAGTCGATAAAATGATGAACGCGTTAAATTATGTGACGTGCAGCCATATTCAGGTCCTGTCAACAAGCTTTTTTGACACGCAAAGACCCAAACGCCTTTTCATAGACATCCTGGTTGAGAATGAAACGACTGAACAACGAAACAGCACAGCAAGTAAGTGAAATAAATAGTTTTTGATTATGTTTTACTGGTAATGTGGACATGCATAAATGCCAACAAAATAACTTTTTGGTCAGTGTGTGTGTAACCTTTATTTAACTAGGCAAGTCAGTTGAGAACACATTCTTATTTACAATGACGGCCTACCCCGGCCAAACCCGGACGACGCTGGGCCAATTGTGCGCCGCCCTATGGGACTCCCAATCACGGCTGGATGTGATACAGCCTGGATTTGAACCAGGGACTGTAGTGACACCTCTTGCATTAAGATGCAGTGCCTTAGACTACTGTGTCCATGTGTTTGTGTTATCTATTTAACCGTATGCGTAAATGGCTGCTACATTTTAAATCAGTGTTTTTGGCGAGGAAAATAACGGATATCGGTATCGTCCAAAAATGTCATATCGGTGCATCACTATAGTTTTTCCACTGTTCCAAATGGTCAGAAATAATATTGTAATCTGACAGCATCTGTTTGGCACACACAATACTCTCACAGCACTGCTCCTTCACCCTCCTTTGTCTGGATCTCCTCCTTATATCAGCCTTGTAGAACCACCATGGAGCTGGAGGCCTGCTCCTTTACCCTCCTTTGTCTGGATCTCCTCCTTATAGCAGCCTTGTAGAACCACCATGGAGCTGGAGGCCTGCTCCTTTACCCTCCTTTGTCTGGATCTCCAGTAGTTTCCACAACTAAGTCAAATGTCTTCCACACATCTGACTTTCTCTTTCCCTCCTGAGCAACCAGTAAACATTTGCCTGTTGAGTCCATTTTGCTGTTACGGTGTTCAGAGTTTGTTATAACCAATGTATTGATTTGATTGTGATAGGCTATTGATCACGTGCATGTGATACATACATGTTTCACATGGAGAGAGCAAGGGTTGAGGGAATAGGGAATGTTATTCCTAAACAAATGAGGGTTTTCGGTAACAACTTTTCAATCAGAAATGGCTGTGATTATGTTGCAGCTTCAGCAACAAGCCTGAGAGAGTGAGCGCAATAAACTCTGATGTTCTGTGGTGGTCGCTGCGGCAGAGAGGAGACAGACAACAGGTGCTAGTTACAGTCACAGTCTTTTTTTTTAACACAGCGCAGCATGTCTGAGCCCGGCCCTACACAATCAAATCGATCTCGTACTCATTCTAGAGTAATTTGTGTGTGTTAATTATTTAATCAAACAGTGCGCTTAAAGGCTCAGTGCATACAGTTTATTAAAACACAGGGTGTGTCAATATATGAACAAATACATGTTTAAAAATGTTTCAATCATTTGGTCGAAAGAACACGACTCGCTCCTATCCTACCCTACACTCATCAATTATTTAGTGAGTGATCTGTCTGTGTCTCTGTCCCAGTTAGTGAGTGATCTGTCTGTGTCTCTGTCCCAGTTAGTGAGTGATCTGTCTGTGTCTCTGTCCCAGTTAGTGAGTGATCTCTCTGTGTCTCTGTCCCAGTTAGTGAGTGATCTGTCTGTGTCTCTGTCCCAGTTAGTGAGTGATCTCTCTGTGTCTCTATGTCCCAGTTAGTGAGTGATCTGTTTGTGTCTCTATGTCCCAGTTAGTGAGTGATCTGTCTGTGTCCCAGGTATTAAGTGAGTGTCTGGTCTGTGTCCCTGTGTTGTGCAGGTGTTCAGGACAGACTTCATCACGGCCATGAAGCTCCATGACACGTACCAACTGAACCCTGAGGATTACTACGTCCTGGCCGACCCCTGGAGACAGGAGTGGGAGAAGGGAGTCCAGGTCCCTGTCAGTCCTCACACCATCCCCCAGCCTGTAGCCCGGTAAGACATGCAGCCTGTAGCCCAGTAGGACATGTAGCCCAGTAAGACATGTAGCCTGTAGCCCGGTAAGACATGTAGCCTGTAGCCCAGTAAGACATGTAGCCTGTAGCCCGGTAAGACGTGTAGCCTGTAGCCCAGTAAGACATGTAGCCTGTAGCCCGGTAAGACGTGTAGCCTGTAGCCCGGTAAGACGTGTAGCCTGGAGCCCAGTAGGACATGTAGGACATGTAGCCTATGTAGGACATGTAGCCTGTAGCCTGGTAGGACATGTAGCCTGTAGCCCGGTAGGACATGTAGCCCGGTAGGACGTGTAGCCTGTAGCCCGGTAGGACATGTAGCCCGGTAGGACATGTAGCCCGGTAGGACATGTAGCATGTAGCCCGGTAGGACATGTAGCCTGTAGCCCGGTAGGCCATGTAGCCCGGTAGGCCATGTAGCCTGTAGCCCGGTAGGACATGTAGCCTGTAGCCCGGTAGGACATGTAGCCTGTAGCCCGGTAGGACATGTAGCCCGGTAAGACGTGTAGCCTGTAGCCCGGTAGGACGTGTAGCCCGGTAGGACGTGTAGGACGTGTAGCCTGGAGCCCAGTAGGACATGTCCTACATAGGCTACATGTCCTACATGTAGGACATGTAGCCTGGTAGGACATGTAGCCTGTAGCCCGGTAGGACATGTAGCCTGTAGCCCGGTAGGACATGTAGCCCGGTAGGACATGTAGCCTGTAGCCCGGTAGATCATGTAGCCTGTAGCCCGGTAGGACATGTAGCCCGGTAGGACATGTAGCCTGTAGCCCGGTAGGACATGTAGCCTGTAGCCCGGTAGGACATGTAGCCTGTAGCCCGGTAGGACATGTAGCCTGTAACCCGGTAAAACATGTAGCCCGGTAAGACGTGTAGCCTGTAGCCCGGTAGGATGTGTAGCCTGTAGGACGTGTAGCCTGTAGCCCGGTAGGACGTGTAGCCTGTAGACCGGTAGGACGTGTAGCCTGTAGACCGGTAGGACGTGTAGCCCGGTAGGACATGTAGCCTGTAGACCGGTAGGACATGTAGCCAGTAGACCGGTAGGACATGTAGCCTTTAGACCGGTAGGACATGTAGCATGTAGCCCGGTAGGACATGTAGCCTGCAGGACATGTAGCCTGTAGGACTTGTAGGACATGTAGCCTGGTATTACATGTAGCCTGGTTGGACATGTAGTCTGTAGCCCTGTAGGACGTGTAGCCCGGTAGGACGTATAGCCCGGTAGGACATGTAGCATGTAGCCTGGTATTACATGTAGCCTGGTAGGACATGTAGTCTGTAGCCCATGTAGCCCGGTAGGACATGTAGTCTGTAGCCCTGTAGGACGTGTAGCCCGGTAGGACATGTAGACTGTAGACCGGTAGGTAGGACATGTAGCCTAAACACCATCCCTCAACTTGTAGCCCAGTAGGACATGTAGCCTAAACACCATCCCTCAGCCTGCAGCCTGGTAGGACATGTAGCCTAAACACCATCCTGTAGCCTGGTAGGACATGTAGCCTGTAGGCCGGTAGGACATGTAGCACTGTAGGACATGTAGCCTAAACACCATCCCTCAGCCTGTAGCCCTGTAGGACATGTAGCCTAAACACCATCCCTCAACATGTAGAAGCCCGGTAAGACATGTAGCCTAAACACCATCCCTCAGCCTGTAGCCCAGTAGGACATGTAGCCTAAACACCATCCCTCAACCTGTAGCCCTGTAGGACATGTAGCCTAAACACCATCCCTCAACCTGTAGCCCTTGTAAGACATGTAGCCCGGTAAGACATGTAGCCCGGTAAGACATGTAGCCCGGTAAGACATGTAGCCCGGTAAGACATGTAGCCTGTAGCCCAGTAAGACATGTAGCCTGTAGCCCAGTAAGACATGTAGCCTGTAGCCCAGTAAGACATGTAGCCTGGTAAGACATGTAGCCTGTAGCCCAGTAAGACATGTAGCCCGGTAAGACATGTAGCCCGGTAAGACATGTAGCCTGTAGCCCAGTAAGACATGTAGCCCTGTAAGACATGTAGCCCGGTAGGACATGTAGCCTGTAGACCGGTAGGACATGTAGCCTGTAGACCGGTAGGACATGTAACCTGGTAGGACATGTTTCCCTGTAGGACATGTAGCTTGTAGCCCGGTAGGACATGTAGCCTGCAGGACATGTAGCCTGTAGGACTTGTAGGACATGTAGCCTGGTATTACATGTAGCCTGGTAGGACATGTAGTCTGTAGCCCATGTAGCCCGGTAGGACATGTAGCCTGTAGGACATGTAGTCTGTAGCCCTGTAGGACGTGTAGCCCGGTAGGACATGTAGACCGGTAGGTAGGACATGTAGCCTAAACACCATCCCTCAGCCTGCAGCCTGGTAGGACATGTAGCCTAAACACCATCCTGCAGCCTGGTAGGACATGTAGCCTGTAGGCCGGTAGGACATGTAGCTCTGTAGGACATGTAGCCTAAACACCATCCCTCAACCTGTAGCCCGGTAAAACATGTAGCCCGGTAAGACATGTAGCCCTGTAGGACATGTAGCCTAAACACCATCCCTCAACCTGTAGCCCGGTAAGACATGTAGCCCAGTAGGACATGTAGCCTAAACACCATCCCTCAACCTGTAGCCCAGTAGGACATGTAGCCTAAACACCATCCCTCAGCCTGTAGCCCAGTAGGACATGTAGCCTAAACACCATCCCTCAACCTGTAGCCCGGTAGGACATGTAGCCTAAACACCATCCCTCAACCTGTAGACCGGTAGGACATGTAGGGCATGTAGTAGTCTAGTGGCAAGGCCCTACATTAGAGATACTCCTACCCGAGGTAGAACAAAACACAACTATGTTTTTTCACATCCAAATCAAATCAAATCAAATTTATTTATATAGCCCTTCGTACATCATCTGATATCTCAAAGTGCTGTACAGAAACCCAGCCTAAAACCCCAAACAGCAAGCAATGCAGGTGTTGAAGCACGGTGGCTAGGAAAAACTCCCTAGAAAGGCCAAAACCTAGGAAGAAACATAGAGAGGAACCAGGCTATGTGGGGTGGCCAGTCCTCTTCTGGCTGTGCCGGGTGGAGATTATAACAGAACATGGCCAAGATGTTCATAAATGACCAGCATGGTCAAATAATAATAAGGCAGAACAGTTGAAACTGGAGCAGCAGCACATCCCTAATGTCTCCCATTTGATGGTTGTGTAAAAGTGTTTTACTGTAAAAGAGATTAAATTGATCAATATTGTGACACACCTCTTTAACTGAAAAAGTGCAGAATATGCCTGGCAGGAAGGAGGATGGGCCACAAACTCATGTAACCCAATCTTACATGCTGTGATATTGCTAAAATGTGGAATAGAAGTTGTCTGCACTACATACAACAAACAAACAGCATTATAATATCTTAATGCATCTATGAAACATAGACCTGGAAACAGATACAACAGGGGAATATAGCAACTATGAATATTTATAATGAATATACGCTTTACTTTGTGTTAGCTGATTAATAGACAACTTTCCAAGTCAAATGTTCTCTCATTCAGTGGTTTATGGTCCTGTCTGACAAGAATACACACAGTAAACATGTTTTTTCTATGTTGTAGCTATTGTAATCGTCACTAAGGAAAACAAGTGGGCTCAGACATCAAAATGACATTTTGGGGTCCAAGGTTCCTTAAAGAGTTTTGTATCTTTAGCTACTACTCTTGCAATTTAGTCAAGGGTCCACCACAGGTTTATCTTTGGGGTCCAAAATCCAATATGGCTGCCATACTACCATTTGATGGAGGACAAATCACATGTAAATATGCATTTTGTAGATGAGGCATTATTTTCTGAATTGTGGTGTAAATCCATTTTATTCTGTATCCATTATGGCCAACATAAACACCTTCACCTGCAGATAAATTGCCCTGGTTTATTTAGTATTGTTTTATTGTGTTTTAAGGGGTTTCCTAAGGCTCTTGGTATAACTAGACTATGAGTGGCACTGCCATGCCTCTGTTTTGTTTGAATAGCTGAAGACAATTAGCTTGTCAGTGTTTTTTACAACACAAGCACATAGTAGTGTAACCAGGTTCCTGTATTACTACAGTCAGCTACTCTAGTCGTGGATATGTACAGCTCTAACATTTCCCTCTTTTACCCACTGAAACTATGTGGACAAGGTTGATTCCAAGTCTTTGAGGTTACAGGACATGAGCGTGTATTAACAGGAAGAGGAGAAATAGTAGCCAGTAGTGGTTGTAGTTCTGGGACCTGACCAGGTTACACAGCTAACAGTAGTGGTTGGGGCCTGACCAGGTTACACAGCTAACAGTAGTGGTTGTAGTTCTGGGACCTGACCAGGTTACACAGCTAACAGTAGTGGTTGGGGCCTGACCAGGTTACACATCTAACAGTAGTGGTTGGGAAATGACCAGGTTACACAGCTAACAGTAGTGGTTGGGGCCTGACCAGGTTACACAGCTAACAGTAGTGGTTGGGGCCTGACCAGGTTACACAGCTAACAGTAGTGGTTGGGGCCTGACCAGGTTACACGTCTAACAGTAGTGGTTGGGAAATGACCAGGTTACACAGCTAACAGTAGTGGTTGGGGCCTGACCAGGTTACACAGCTAACAGTAGTGGTTGGGGCCTGACCAGGTTACACAGCTAACAGTAGTGGTTGGGGCCTGACCAGGTTACACAGCTAACAGTAGTGGTTGGGGCCTGACCAGGTTACACAGCTAACAGTAGTGGTTATAGTTCTGGGACCTGACCAGGTTACACAGCTAACAGTAGTGGTTGGGGCCTGACCAGGTTACACATCTAACAGTAGTGGTTGGGGCCTGACCAGGTTACACGGCTAACAGTAGTGGTTGTAGTTCTGGGACCTGACCAGGTTACACAGCTAACAGTAGTGGTTGGGGCCTGACCAGGTTACACAGCTAACAGTAGTGGTTGGGGCCTGACCAGGTTACACAGCTAACAGTAGTGGTTGGGGCCTGACCAGGTTACACAGCTAACAGTAGTGGTTGGGGCCTGACCAGGTTACACAGCTAACAGTAGTGGTTGTAGTTCTGGTTGGGGCCTGACCAGGTTACACAGCTAACAGTAGTGGTTGGGGCCTGACCAGGTTACACAGCTAACAGTAGTGGTTGGGGCCTGACCAGGTTACACAGCTAACAGTAGTGGTTGTAGTTCTGGGGCCTGACCAAATCAAAGTTTATTTGTCACGTGTGCCGAATACAACAGGTGGACCTTACAGTGAAATGCTTACAAGCAGGGCAATTTAAACAATAGGTAAGTAAAGAAATACAAAATAAAAATAACCGTAAAATGACAGTGAAAATAACAGAAGCGAGGCTTTATACAGGCGGTACCGGTACATAGTCAATGTACGGGGGCACCGGTTAGTTTAGTTAATTGAGGTAATATGTACGTGAATGTATGTTTCTTTTCGCATTCTTTGTGGATCTGTGTAATCTGAGGGATATATGTGTCTCTAATATGGTCATACATTGGGCAGGAGGTTAGGAAGTGCAGCTCAGTTTCCACCTAATTTTGTGGGCAGTGAGCACATAGGCAGACCTGGCTCTCAAGAGAAGACAGGCTAAGGCTATGCTCACTGATTCTGTACATAGTCAAAGCTTTCCTTAAGTTTGGGTCAGTCACAGTGGTCAGGTATTCTAGTTTTATGTTTTTTTGTTAATTCTTTCCAATGTGTCAAGTAATTATCTTTTTGTTTTCTCATGATTTAGTTGGGTCTAATTGTGTTGCTGTCCTGGGGCTCTGTGGGGTGTGTTTGTGAACAGAGCCCCAGGACCAGCTTGCTTAGGGGACTCTTCTCCAGGTTCATCTCTCTGTAGTTGATGGCTTTGTTATGGAAGGTTTGGGCATCGCTTCCTTTCAGGTGGTTGTAGAATTTAACAACTCTTTTCTGGATTTTGATAATTAGTGGGTATCGGCCTAATTCTGCTCTGCATCATTTGGTGTTCTTTGTTGTACACGGAGGATATTTTTGCAGAATTCTGCATGCAGAGTCTCAATTTGGTGTTTGTCCCATTTTGTGAAGTCTTGGTTGGTGAGCGGACCCCAGACCTCACAACCATAAAGTGCAGTGGGTTCTATAACTGATTCAAGTATTTTTAGCCAGGTCCAAATTGGTATGTCGAATTTGATGTTCCTTTTGATGGCATAGAATGCCCTTGCCTTGTCTCTCAGTTCGTTCACAGCTTTGTGGAAGTTACCTGTGGCACTGATGTTTAGGCCAAGGTATGTATAGTTTTTTTGTGTGCTCTAGGGCAACGGTGTCTAGATGGACTTTGTATTTGTGGTCCTGGTCTTACTGAGATTTACTGTCAAGGCCCAGGTCTGGCAGAATCTGTGCAGAAGATCTAGGTGCTGCTGTAGGCCCTCCTTGGTTGGTGACAGAAGCACCAGATCATCAGCAAACAGTAGACATTTGACTTCAGATTCTAGTAGGGTGAGGCTGGGTGCTGCAGACTTTTCTAGTGCCCTCACCAATTCATTGATATATAAAGTCAGCAAAAAAAAGAAACGTCCCTTTTTCAGGACCCTTTCTTTCAAAGATGATTCATAAAATTCCAAATAACTTCACAGATCTTCATTGTAAAAGGTTTAAACACTGTCCCATGCTTGTTCGGTGAACCATAAACATTTAATGAACATGCACCTGTGAAACGGTTGTTAAGACACTAACAGCTTACAGACGGTAGGAAATTAAGGTCACAGTTATGAAAACGTAGGACACTAAAGAGGCCTTTCTACTGACTCTGAAAAAATACTAAAAGAAAGATGTCCAGAGACCCTGCTCATCTGCGTGAACGTGCCTTAGGCATGCTGCAAGGAGGCATGAGGACTGCAGATGTGGCCAGGGCAATAAATTGCAATGTCCGTACTGTGAGACGCCTTAGACAGCGCTACAGGGAGACAGGACGGACAGCTGATCGTCCTCGCAGTGGCAGACCACGCGTAACAATACCTGCACAGGACCGCTACATCCGAACATCGCACCTGCAGGACAGGTACAGGATGGAAACAACAACTGCCCGAGTTACACCAGGAACGCACAATCCCTCCATCAGTGCTCAGACTGTCCTCAATAGGCTGAGAGAGGCTGGACTGAGGGCTTGTTGTAAGGCAGGACCTCACCAGACCTGTTGGATCGGAGGGTGAGGGCTAGGGCCATTCCCCCCCCCGCCCCAGAAATGTCTGGGAACTTGCAGGTCCCTTGGTGGAAGAGTGAGGTAACATCTCACAGCAAGAACTGTCAAATCTGGTGCAGTTCATGAGGAGGAGATGCACTGCAGTACTTAATGCAGCTGGTGGCCACAACAGATACTGACTGTTACTTTTGATTTTGACCCCCCCCCTTGTTCAGGGACACATTATTCAATTTCTATTAGTCACATGTCTGTGGAACTTGTTCAGTTTATGTCTGTTGTTGAATCTTGTTATGTTCATACAAATATTTACACATTAAGTTTGCTGAAAATAAACACAGTTGACAATGAGAGGACGTTTCTTTTTTGCTGAGTTTATGTATAACTATCTCTGTTCTCTAGTCATATCTAACTGTCTCTGCTCTCTAGTCATATCTAACCATCTCTGTTCTCTAGTCATATCTAACCATCTCTGTTCTCTAGTCATATCTAACTGTCTCTGCTCTCTAGTCATATCTAACCATCTCTGTTCTCTAGTCAGATCTAACCATCTCTGTTCTCTAGTCATATCTAACCATCTCTGCTCTCTAGTCATATCTAACTATCTCTGTTCTCTAGTCATATCTAACTGTCTCTGCTCTCTAGTCATATCTAACCATCTCTGCTCTCTAGTCATATCTCTGTTCTCTAGTCATATCTGACCATCTCTGTTCTCTAGTCATATCTAACTGTCTCTGCTCTCTAGTCATATCTAACCATCTCTGTTCTCTAGTCATATCTGACCATCTCTGTTCTCTAGTCATATCTAACCATCTCTGCTCTCTAGTCATAGCTAACCATCTCTGCTCTCTAGTCATATCTAACCATCTCTGCTCTCTAGTCATATCTAACCATCTCTGCTCTCTAGTCATATCTAACCATTTCTGCTCTCTAGTCATATCTAACTATATCTGTTCTCTAGTCATATCTCTGTTCTCTAGTCATATCTGACCATCTCTGTTCTCTAGTCATATCTAACCATCTCTGTTCTCTAGTCATATCTCTGTTCTCTAGTCATATCTAACCATCTCTGTTCTCTAGTCATATCTCTGTTCTCGAGTCATATCTGACCATCTCTGTTCTCTAATCATATCTGACCATCTCTGTTCTCTAGTCATATCTGACCATCTCTGTTCTCTAGTCATATCTAACCATCTCTGCTCTCTAGTCATATCTAACCATCTCTGCTCTCTAGTCATATCTAACCATCTCTGTTCTCTAGTCATATCTAACCGTCTCTGCTCTCTAGTCATATCTAACCATCTCTGTTCTCTAGTCATATCTCTGTTCTCGAGTCATATCTCTGTTCTCTAGTCATATCTAACCATCTCTGTTCTCTAGTCATATCTCTGTTCTCGAGTCATATCTGACCATCTCTGTTCTCTAGTCATATCTAACCATATCTGTTCTCTAGTCATATCTGACCATCTCTGTTCTCTAGTCATATCTGACCATCTCTGTTCTCTAGTCATATCTGACCATCTCTGTTCTCTAGTCATATCTGACCATCTCTGTTCTCTAGTCATATCTAACCATCTCTGCTCTCTAGTCATATCTAACCATCTCTGCTCTCTAGTCATATCTAACCATCTCTGCTCTCTAGTCATATCTAACCATCTCTGTTCTCTAGTCATATCTGTTCTCTAGTCATATCTCTGTTCTCTAGTCATATCTAACCATTTCTGTTCTCTAGTCATATCTCTGTTCTCTAGTCATATCTGACCATCTCTGTTCTCTAATCATATCTAACCTTCTTGCTCTCTAGTCATATCTAACCATCTCTGCTCTCTAGTCATATCTAACCATCTCTGCTCTCTAGTCATATCTAACCATCTCTGCTCTCTAGTCATATCTAACCATCTCTGTTCTCTAGTCATATCTGTTCTCTAGTCATATCTCTGTTCTCTAGTCATATCTAACCATTTCTGTTCTCTAGTCATATCTCTGTTCTCTAGTCATATCTGACCATCTCTGTTCTCTAATCATATCTAACCTTCTTGCTCTCTAGTCATATCTAACCATCTCTCCTCTCTAGTCATATCTCTGTTCTCTAGTCATATCTGACCATCTCTGTTCTCTAGTCATATCTAACCATCTCTGTTCTCTAGTCATATCTAACCATCTCTGCTCTCTAGTCATAGCTAACCATCTCTGCTCTCTAGTCATATCTAACCATCTCTGCTCTCTAGTCATATCTAACCATCTCTGCTCTCTAGTCATATCTAACCATCTCTGCTCTCTAGTCATATCTAACCGTCTCTGCTCTCTAGTCATATCTAACCATCTCTGTTCTCTAGTCATATCTCTGTTCTCGAGTCATATCTCTGTTCTCTAGTCATATCTAACCATCTCTGTTCTCTAGTCATATCTCTGTTCTCGAGTCATATCTGACCATCTCTGTTCTCTAGTCATATCTAACCATATCTGTTCTCTAGTCATATCTGACCATCTCTGTTCTCTAGTCATATCTGACCATCTCTGTTCTCTAGTCATATCTTTGTATCTTTGTTCTCTAGTCATATCTAACCATCTCTGTTCTCTAGTCATATCTCTGTTCTCGAGTCATATCTGACCATCTCTGTTCTCTAGTCATATCTAACCATATCTGTTCTCTAGTCATATCTGACCATCTCTGTTCTCTAGTCATATCTGACCATCTCTGTTCTCTAGTCATATCTGACCATCTCTGTTCTCTAGTCATATCTGACCATCTCTGTTTTCTAGTCATATATAACCATCTCTGCTCTCTAGTCATATCTAACCATCTCTGCTCTCTAGTCATATCTAACCATCTCTGCTCTCTAGTCATATCTAACCATCTCTGCTCTCTAGTCATATCTAACCATCTCTGCTCTCTAGTCATATCTAACCATCTCTGCTCTCTAGTCATATCTAACCATCTCTGCTCTCTAGTCATATCTGACCATCTCTGTTCTCTAGTCATATCTGACCATCTCTGTTCTCTAGTCATATCTGACCATCTCTGTTCTCTAGTCATATCTCTGTTCTCTAGTCATATCTGACCATCTCTGTTCACTACTCATATCTGACCATCTCTGTTCTCTAGTCATATCTCTGTTCTCTAGTCATATCTAACCATCTCTGTTCTCTAGTCATATCCCTGTTCTCGAGTCATATCTGACCATCTCTGTTCTCGAGTCATATCTAACCATATCTGTTCTCTAGTCATATCTGACCATCTCTGTTCTCTAGTCATATCTGACCATCTCTGTTCTCTAGTCATATCTCTGTTTTCTAGTCATATCTGACCATCTCTGTTCTCTAGTCATATCTGACCATCTCTGTTCTCTAGTCATATCTCTGTTTTCTAGTCATAGCTAACCATCTCTGCTCTCTAGTCATATCTAACCATCTCTGCTCTCTAGTCATATCTAACCATCTCTGCTCTCTAGTCATATCTAACCATCTCTGCTCTCTAGTCATATCTAACCATCTCTGTTCTCTAGTCATATCTAACCATCTCTGCTCTCTAGTCATATCTAACCATCTCTGCTCTCTAGTCATATCTAACCATCTCTGTTCTCTAGTCATATATCTGTTCTCTAGTCATATCTAACCATCTCTGTTCTCTAGTCATATCTCTGTTCTCTAGTCATATCTGACCATCTCTGTTCTCTAATCATATCTAACCTTCTTGCTCTCTAGTCATAGCTAACCATCTCTGCTCTCTAGTCATATCTAACCATCTCTGCTCTCTAGTCATATCTAACCATCTCTGCTCTCTAGTCATATCTAACCATCTCTGCTCTCTAGTCATATCTAACCATCTCTGTTCTCTAGTCATATCTAACCATCTCTGCTCTCTAGTCATATCTCTGTTCTCTAGTCATATCTGACCATCTCTGTTCTCTAGTCATATCTCTGTTCTCTAGTCATATCTGACCATCTCTGTTCTCTAGTCATATCTCTGTTCTCTAGTCATATCTAACCATCTCTGTTCTCTAGTCATATCCCTGTTCTCGAGTCATATCTGACCATCTCTGTTCTCGAGTCATATCTGACCATCTCTGTTCTCGAGTCATATCTGACCATCTCTGTTCTCTAGTCATATCTGACCATCTCTGTTCTCTAGTCATATCTAACCATCTCTGTTCTCTAGTCATATCCCTGTTCTCGAGTCATATCTGACCATCTCTGTTCTCGAGTCATATCTGACCATCTCTGTTCTCAAGTCATATCTGACCATCTCTGTTCTCTAGTCATATCTAACCATCTCTGCTCTCTAGTCATATCTAATCATCTCTGCTCTCTAGTCATATCTAACCATCTCTGCTCTCTAGTCATATCTAACCATCTCTGTTCTCTAGTCATATCTCTGTTCTCTAGTCATATCTAACCATATCTGTTTTCTAATCATATCAAACCATCTCTGTTCTCTAGTCATATCTAACCATATCTGTTCTCTAGTCATATCTCTGTTCTCTAGTCATATCTGACCATCTCTGTTCTCTAGTCATATCTAACCATCTCTGTTCTCTAGTCATATCTCTGTTCTCTAGTCATATCTAACCATCTCTGTTCTCTAGTCATATCTCTGTTCTCAAGTCATATCTGACCATCTCTGTTCTCTAGTCATATCTGACCATCTCTGTCCTCTAGTCATATCTCTGTTCTCTAGTCATATCTGACCATCTCTGTTCTCTAGTCATATCTGACCATCTCTGTTCTCTAGTCATATCTCTGTTCTCTAGTCATATCTAACCATCTCTGTTCTCTAGTCATATCTGACCATCTCTGTTCTCTAGTCATATCTGACCATCTCTGTTCTCTAGTCATATCTCTGTTCTCTAGTCATATCTGACCATCTCTGTTCACTACTCATATCTGACCATCTCTGTTCTCTAGTCATATCTCTGTTCTCTAGTCATATCTAACCATCTCTGTTCTCTAGTCATATCCCTGTTCTCGAGTCATATCTGACCATCTCTGTTCTCGAGTCATATCTAACCATATCTGTTCTCTAGTCATATCTGACCATCTCTGTTCTCTAGTCATATCTGACCATCTCTGTTCTCTAGTCATATCTCTGTTTTCTAGTCATATCTGACCATCTCTGTTCTCTAGTCATATCTGACCATCTCTGTTCTCTAGTCATATCTCTGTTTTCTAGTCATAGCTAACCATCTCTGCTCTCTAGTCATATCTAACCATCTCTGCTCTCTAGTCATATCTAACCATCTCTGCTCTCTAGTCATATCTAACCATCTCTGCTCTCTAGTCATATCTAACCATCTCTGTTCTCTAGTCATATCTAACCATCTCTGCTCTCTAGTCATATCTAACCATCTCTGCTCTCTAGTCATATCTAACCATCTCTGTTCTCTAGTCATATATCTGTTCTCTAGTCATATCTAACCATCTCTGTTCTCTAGTCATATCTAACCATCTCTGTTCTCTAGTCATATCTGACCATCTCTGTTCTCTAGTCATATCTGACCATCTCTGTTCTCTAGTCATATCTCTGTTCTCTAGTCATATCTAACCATCTCTGTTCTCTAGTCATATCCCTGTTCTCGAGTCATATCTGACCATCTCTGTTCTCGAGTCATATCTAACCATATCTGTTCTCTAGTCATATCTGACCATCTCTGTTCTCTAGTCATATCTGACCATCTCTGTTCTCTAGTCATATCTCTGTTTTCTAGTCATATCTGACCATCTCTGTTCTCTAGTCATATCTGACCATCTCTGTTCTCTAGTCATATCTCTGTTTTCTAGTCATAGCTAACCATCTCTGCTCTCTAGTCATATCTAACCATCTCTGCTCTCTAGTCATATCTAACCATCTCTGCTCTCTAGTCATATCTAACCATCTCTGCTCTCTAGTCATATCTAACCATCTCTGTTCTCTAGTCATATCTAACCATCTCTGCTCTCTAGTCATATCTAACCATCTCTGCTCTCTAGTCATATCTAACCATCTCTGTTCTCTAGTCATATATCTGTTCTCTAGTCATATCTAACCATCTCTGTTCTCTAGTCATATATCTGTTCTCTAGTCATATCTAACCATCTCTGTTCTCTAGTCATATCTCTGTTCTCTAGTCATATCTGACCATCTCTGTTCTCTAATCATATCTAACCTTCTTGCTCTCTAGTCATAGCTAACCATCTCTGCTCTCTAGTCATATCTAACCATCTCTGCTCTCTAGTCATATCTAACCATCTCTGCTCTCTAGTCATATCTAACCATCTCTGCTCTCTAGTCATATCTAACCATCTCTGCTCTCTAGTCATATCTAACCATCTCTGTTCTCTAGTCATATCTAACCATCTCTGCTCTCTAGTCATATCTCTGTTCTCTAGTCATATCTGACCATCTCTGTTCTCTAGTCATATCTCTGTTCTCTAGTCATATCTGACCATCTCTGTTCTCTAGTCATATCTCTGTTCTCTAGTCATATCTAACCATCTCTGTTCTCTAGTCATATCCCTGTTCTCGAGTCATATCTGACCATCTCTGTTCTCGAGTCATATCTGACCATCTCTGTTCTCGAGTCATATCTGACCATCTCTGTTCTCTAGTCATATCTGACCATCTCTGTTCTCTAGTCATATCTAACCATCTCTGTTCTCTAGTCATATCCCTGTTCTCGAGTCATATCTGACCATCTCTGTTCTCGAGTCATATCTGACCATCTCTGTTCTCAAGTCATATCTGACCATCTCTGTTCTCTAGTCATATCTAACCATCTCTGCTCTCTAGTCATATCTAATCATCTCTGCTCTCTAGTCATATCTAACCATCTCTGCTCTCTAGTCATATCTAACCATCTCTGTTCTCTAGTCATATCTCTGTTCTCTAGTCATATCTAACCATATCTGTTTTCTAATCATATCAAACCATCTCTGTTCTCTAGTCATATCTAACCATATCTGTTCTCTAGTCATATCTCTGTTCTCTAGTCATATCTGACCATCTCTGTTCTCTAGTCATATCTAACCATCTCTGTTCTCTAGTCATATCTCTGTTCTCTAGTCATATCTAACCATCTCTGTTCTCTAGTCATATCTCTGTTCTCTAGTCATATCTGACCATCTCTGTTCTCTAGTCATATCTGACCATCTCTGTCCTCTAGTCATATCTCTGTTCTCTAGTCATATCTGACCATCTCTGTTCTCTAGTCATATCTGACCATCTCTGTTCTCTAGTCATATCTCTGTTCTCTAGTCATATCTAACCATCTCTGTTCTCTAGTCATATCTGACCATCTCTGTTCTCTAGTCATATCTGACCATCTCTGTTCTCTAGTCATATCTCTGTTCTCTAGTCATATCTAACCATCTCTGTTCTCTAATCATATCTGACCATCTCTGTTCTCTAGTCATATCTGACCATCTCTGCTCTCTAGTCATATCTAACCATCTCTGCTCTCTAGTCATATCTAACCATCTCTGTTCTCTAGTCATATATCTGTTCTCTAGTCATATCTAACCAGCTCTGTTCTCTAGTCATATCTCTGTTCTCTAGTCATATCTGACCATCTCTGTTCTCTAATCATATCTAACCTTCTTGCTCTCTAGTCATAGCTAACCATCTCTGCTCTCTAGTCATATCTAACCATCTCTGCTCTCTAGTCATATCTAACCATCTCTGCTCTCTAGTCATATCTAACCATCTCTGCTCTCTAGTCATATCTAACCATCTCTGTTCTCTAGTCATATCTAACCATCTCTGCTCTCTAGTCATATCTCTGTTCTCTAGTCATATCTGACCATCTCTGTTCTCTAGTCATATCTCTGTTCTCTAGTCATATCTGACCATCTCTGTTCTCTAGTCATATCTCTGTTCTCTAGTCATATCTAACCATCTCTGTTCTCTAGTCATATCCCTGTTCTCGAGTCATATCTGACCATCTCTGTTCTCGAGTCATATCTGACCATCTCTGCTCTCTAGTCATATCTAACCATCTCTGCTCTCTAGTCATATCTAACCATCTCTGCTCTCTAGTCATATCTAACCATCTCTGTTCTCTAGTCATATCTCTGTTCTCTAGTCATATCTAACCATATCTGTTCTCTAGTCATATCTCTGTTCTCTAGTCATATCTGACCATCTCTGTTCTCTAGTCATATCTAACCATCTCTGTTCTCTAGTCATATCTCTGTTCTCGAGTCATATCTCTGTTCTCTAGTCATATCTAACCATCTCTGTTCTCTAGTCATATCTCTGTTCTCGAGTCATATCTGACCATCTCTGTTCTCTAGTCATATCTAACCATATCTGTTCTCTAGTCATATCTGACCATCTCTGTTCTCTAGTCATATCTGACCATCTCTGTTCTCTAGTCATATCTGACCATCTCTGTTCTCTAGTCATATCTGACCATCTCTGTTCTCTAGTCATATCTAACCATCTCTGCTCTCTAGTCATATCTAACCATCTCTGCTCTCTAGTCATATCTAACCATCTCTGCTCTCTAGTCATATCTAACCATCTCTGTTCTCTAGTCATATCTGTTCTCTAGTCATATCTCTGTTCTCTAGTCATATCTAACCATTTCTGTTCTCTAGTCATATCTCTGTTCTCTAGTCATATCTGACCATCTCTGTTCTCTAATCATATCTAACCTTCTTGCTCTCTAGTCATATCTAACCATCTCTGCTCTCTAGTCATATCTCTGTTCTCTAGTCATATCTGACCATCTCTGTTCTCTAGTCATATCTAACCATCTCTGTTCTCTAGTCATATCTAACCATCTCTGCTCTCTAGTCATAGCTAACCATCTCTGCTCTCTAGTCATATCTAACCATCTCTGCTCTCTAGTCATATCTAACCATCTCTGCTCTCTAGTCATATCTAACCATCTCTGCTCTCTAGTCATATCTAACCATCTCTGCTCTCTAGTCATATCTAACCATCTCTGCTCTCTAGTCATATCTAACCATCTCTGCTCTCTAGTCATATCTAACCATTTCTGCTCTCTAGTCATATCTAACTATCTCTGTTCTCTAGTCATATCTCTGTTCTCTAGTCATATCTGACCATCTCTGTTCTCTAGTCATATCTAACCATCTCTGTTCTCTAGTCATATCTCTGTTCTCTAGTCATATCTAACCATCTCTGTTCTCTAGTCATATCTCTGTTCTCGAGTCATATCTGACCATCTCTGTTCTCTAATCATATCTGACCATCTCTGTTCTCTAGTCATATCTGACCATCTCTGTTCTCTAGTCATATCTAACCATCTCTGCTCTCTAGTCATATCTAACCATCTCTGCTCTCTAGTCATATCTAACCATCTCTGTTCTCTAGTCATATCTCTGTTCTCTAGTCATATCTCTGTTCTCTAGTCATATCTAACCATCTCTGTTCTCTAGTCATATCTAACCGTCTCTGCTCTCTAGTCATATCTAACCATCTCTGTTCTCTAGTCATATCTCTGTTCTCGAGTCATATCTCTGTTCTCTAGTCATATCTAACCATCTCTGTTCTCTAGTCATATCTCTGTTCTCGAGTCATATCTCTGTTCTCTAGTCATATCTGACCATCTCTGTTCTCTAGTCATATCTAACCATATCTGTTCTCTAGTCATATCTGACCATCTCTGTTCTCTAGTCATATCTGACCATCTCTGTTCTCTAGTCATATCTGACCATCTCTGTTCTCTAGTCATATCTGACCATCTCTGTTCTCTAGTCATATACAACCATTTCTGCTCTCTAGTCATATCTAACCATCTCTGCTCTCTAGTCATATCTAACCATCTCTGCTCTCTAGTCATATCTAACCATCTCTGTTCTCTAGTCATATATCTGTTCTCTAGTCATATCTCTGTTCTCTAGTCATATCTAACCATTTCTGTTCTCTAGTCATATCTCTGTTCTCTAGTCATATCTGACCATCTCTGTTCTCTAATCATATCTAACCTTCTTGCTCTCTAGTCATATCTAACCATCTCTGCTCTCTAGTCATATCTAACCATCTCTGCTCTCTAGTCATATCTAACCATCTCTGCTCTCTAGTCATATCTAACCATCTCTGTTCTCTAGTCATATCTGTTCTCTAGTCATATCTCTGTTCTCTAGTCATATCTAACCATTTCTGTTCTCTAGTCATATCTCTGTTCTCTAGTCATATCTGACCATCTCTGTTCTCTAATCATATCTAACCTTCTTGCTCTCTAGTCATATCTAACCATCTCTGCTCTCTAGTCATATCTCTGTTCTCTAGTCATATCTGACCATCTCTGTTCTCTAGTCATATCTAACCATCTCTGTTCTCTAGTCATATCTAACCATCTCTGCTCTCTAGTCATAGCTAACCATCTCTGCTCTCTAGTCATATCTAACCATCTCTGCTCTCTAGTCATATCTAACCATCTCTGCTCTCTAGTCATATCTAACCATCTCTGCTCTCTAGTCATATCTAACCGTCTCTGCTCTCTAGTCATATCTAACCATCTCTGTTCTCTAGTCATATCTCTGTTCTCGAGTCATATCTCTGTTCTCTAGTCATATCTAACCATCTCTGTTCTCTAGTCATATCTCTGTTCTCGAGTCATATCTGACCATCTCTGTTCTCTAGTCATATCTAACCATATCTGTTCTCTAGTCATATCTGACCATCTCTGTTCTCTAGTCATATCTGACCATCTCTGTTCTCTAGTCATATCTTTGTATCTTTGTTCTCTAGTCATATCTAACCATCTCTGTTCTCTAGTCATATCTCTGTTCTCGAGTCATATCTGACCATCTCTGTTCTCTAGTCATATCTAACCATATCTGTTCTCTAGTCATATCTGACCATCTCTGTTCTCTAGTCATATCTGACCATCTCTGTTCTCTAGTCATATCTGACCATCTCTGTTCTCTAGTCATATCTGACCATCTCTGTTCTCTAGTCATATCTGACCATCTCTGTTCTCTAGTCATATATAACCATCTCTGCTCTCTAGTCATATCTAACCATCTCTGCTCTCTAGTCATATCTAACCATCTCTGCTCTCTAGTCATATCTAACCATCTCTGCTCTCTAGTCATATCTAACCATCTCTGCTCTCTAGTCATATCTAACCATCTCTGCTCTCTAGTCATATCTAACCATCTCTGCTCTCTAGTCATATCTGACCATCTCTGTTCTCTAGTCATATCTGACCATCTCTGTTCTCTAGTCATATCTGACCATCTCTGTTCTCTAGTCATATCTCTGTTCTCTAGTCATATCTGACCATCTCTGTTCACTACTCATATCTGACCATCTCTGTTCTCTAGTCATATCTCTGTTCTCTAGTCATATCTAACCATCTCTGTTCTCTAGTCATATCCCTGTTCTCGAGTCATATCTGACCATCTCTGTTCTCGAGTCATATCTAACCATATCTGTTCTCTAGTCATATCTGACCATCTCTGTTCTCTAGTCATATCTGACCATCTCTGTTCTCTAGTCATATCTCTGTTTTCTAGTCATATCTGACCATCTCTGTTCTCTAGTCATATCTGACCATCTCTGTTCTCTAGTCATATCTCTGTTTTCTAGTCATAGCTAACCATCTCTGCTCTCTAGTCATATCTAACCATCTCTGCTCTCTAGTCATATCTAACCATCTCTGCTCTCTAGTCATATCTAACCATCTCTGCTCTCTAGTCATATCTAACCATCTCTGTTCTCTAGTCATATCTAACCATCTCTGCTCTCTAGTCATATCTAACCATCTCTGCTCTCTAGTCATATCTAACCATCTCTGTTCTCTAGTCATATATCTGTTCTCTAGTCATATCTGACCATCTCTGTTCTCTAGTCATATCTCTGTTCTCTAGTCATATCTGACCATCTCTGTTCTCTAGTCATATATCTGCTCTCTAGTCATATCTGACCATCTCTGTTCTCTAGTCATATCTCTGTTCTCTAGTCATATCTGACCATCTCTGTTCTCTAGTCATATATCTGTTCTCTAGTCATATCTGACCATCTCTGTTCTCTAGTCATATCTCTGTTCTCTAGTCATATCTGACCATCTCTGTTCTCTAATCATATCTAACCTTCTTGCTCTCTAGTCATAGCTAACCATCTCTGCTCTCTAGTCATATCTAACCATCTCTGCTCTCTAGTCATATCTAACCATCTCTGCTCTCTAGTCATATCTAACCATCTCTGCTCTCTAGTCATATCTAACCATCTCTGTTCTCTAGTCATATCTAACCATCTCTGCTCTCTAGTCATATCTCTGTTCTCTAGTCATATCTGACCATCTCTGTTCTCTAGTCATATCTCTGTTCTCTAGTCATATCTGACCATCTCTGTTCTCTAGTCATATCTCTGTTCTCTAGTCATATCTAACCATCTCTGTTCTCTAGTCATATCCCTGTTCTCGAGTAATATCTGACCATCTCTGTTCTCGAGTCATATCTGACCATCTCTGTTCTCGAGTCATATCTGACCATCTCTGTTCTCTAGTCATATCTGACCATCTCTGTTCTCTAGTCATATCTAACCATCTCTGTTTTCTAGTCATATCCCTGTTCTCGAGTCATATCTGACCATCTCTGTTCTCGAGTCATATCTGACCATCTCTGTTCTCAAGTCATATCTGACCATCTCTGTTCTCTAGTCATATCTAACCATCTCTGCTCTCTAGTCATATCTAACCATCTCTGCTCTCTAGTCATATCTAACCATCTCTGCTCTCTAGTCATATCTAACCATCTCTGTTCTCTAGTCATATCTCTGTTCTCTAGTCATATCTAACCATATCTGTTTTCTAATCATATCAAACCATCTCTGTTCTCTAGTCATATCTAACCATATCTGTTCTCTAGTCATATCTCTGTTCTCTAGTCATATCTGACCATCTCTGTTCTCTAGTCATATCTAACCATCTCTGTTCTCTAGTCATATCTCTGTTCTCTAGTCATATCTAACCATCTCTGTTCTCTAGTCATATCTGACCATCTCTGTTCTCTAGTCATATCTGACCATCTCTGTCCTCTAGTCATATCTCTGTTCTCTAGTCATATCTGACCATCTCTGTTCTCTAGTCATATCTGACCATCTCTGTTCTCTAGTCATATCTCTGTTCTCTAGTCATATCTAACCATCTCTGTTCTCTAGTCATATCTGACCATCTCTGTTCTCTAGTCATATCTGACCATCTCTGTTCTCTAGTCATATCTCTGTTCTCTAGTCATATCTAACCATCTCTGTTCTCTAATCATATCTGACCATCTCTGTTCTCTAGTCATATCTGACCATCTCTGCTCTCTAGTCATATCTAACCATCTCTGCTCTCTAGTCATATCTAACCATCTCTGTTCTCTAGTCATATATCTGTTCTCTAGTCATATCTAACCAGCTCTGTTCTCTAGTCATATCTCTGTTCTCTAGTCATATCTGACCATCTCTGTTCTCTAATCATATCTAACCTTCTTGCTCTCTAGTCATAGCTAACCATCTCTGCTCTCTAGTCATATCTAACCATCTCTGCTCTCTAGTCATATCTAACCATCTCTGCTCTCTAGTCATATCTAACCATCTCTGCTCTCTAGTCATATCTAACCATCTCTGTTCTCTAGTCATATCTAACCATCTCTGCTCTCTAGTCATATCTCTGTTCTCTAGTCATATCTGACCATCTCTGTTCTCTAGTCATATCTCTGTTCTCTAGTCATATCTGACCATCTCTGTTCTCTAGTCATATCTCTGTTCTCTAGTCATATCTAACCATCTCTGTTCTCTAGTCATATCCCTGTTCTCGAGTCATATCTGACCATCTCTGTTCTCGAGTCATATCTGACCATCTCTGCTCTCTAGTCATATCTAACCATCTCTGCTCTCTAGTCATATCTAACCATCTCTGCTCTCTAGTCATATCTCTGTTCTCTAGTCATATCTAACCATCTCTGTTCTCTAGTCATATCTGACCATCTCTGTTCTCTAGTCATATCTGACCATCTCTGTTCTCTAGTCATATCTAACCATCTCTGTTCTCTAGTCATATCTCTGTTCTCTAGTCATATCTAACCATCTCTGTTCTCTAGTCATATCTCTGTTCTCTAGTCATATCTGACCATCTCTGTTCTCTAGTCATATCTGACCATCTCTGTCCTCTAGTCATATCTCTGTTCTCTAGTCATATCTGACCATCTCTGTTCTCTAGTCATATCTGACCATCTCTGTTCTCTAGTCATATCTCTGTTCTCTAGTCATATCTAACCATCTCTGTTCTCTAGTCATATCTGACCATCTCTGTTCTCTAGTCATATCTGACCATCTCTGTTCTCTAGTCATATCTCTGTTCTCTAGTCATATCTAACCATCTCTGTTCTCTAATCATATCTGACCATCTCTGTTCTCTAGTCATATCTGACCATCTCTGCTCTCTAGTCATATCTAACCATCTCTGCTCTCTAGTCATATCTAACCATCTCTGTTCTCTAGTCATATATCTGTTCTCTAGTCATATCTAACCAGCTCTGTTCTCTAGTCATATCTCTGTTCTCTAGTCATATCTGACCATCTCTGTTCTCTAATCATATCTAACCTTCTTGCTCTCTAGTCATAGCTAACCATCTCTGCTCTCTAGTCATATCTAACCATCTCTGCTCTCTAGTCATATCTAACCATCTCTGCTCTCTAGTCATATCTAACCATCTCTGCTCTCTAGTCATATCTAACCATCTCTGTTCTCTAGTCATATCTAACCATCTCTGCTCTCTAGTCATATCTAACCATCTCTGCTCTCTAGTCATATCTAACCATCTCTGTTCTCTAGTCATATATCTGTTCTCTAGTCATATCTAACCATCTCTGTTCTCTAGTCATATATCTGTTCTCTAGTCATATCTAACCATCTCTGTTCTCTAGTCATATCTCTGTTCTCTAGTCATATCTGACCATCTCTGTTCTCTAATCATATCTAACCTTCTTGCTCTCTAGTCATAGCTAACCATCTCTGCTCTCTAGTCATATCTAACCATCTCTGCTCTCTAGTCATATCTAACCATCTCTGCTCTCTAGTCATATCTAACCATCTCTGCTCTCTAGTCATATCTAACCATCTCTGCTCTCTAGTCATATCTAACCATCTCTGTTCTCTAGTCATATCTAACCATCTCTGCTCTCTAGTCATATCTCTGTTCTCTAGTCATATCTGACCATCTCTGTTCTCTAGTCATATCTCTGTTCTCTAGTCATATCTGACCATCTCTGTTCTCTAGTCATATCTCTGTTCTCTAGTCATATCTAACCATCTCTGTTCTCTAGTCATATCCCTGTTCTCGAGTCATATCTGACCATCTCTGTTCTCGAGTCATATCTGACCATCTCTGTTCTCGAGTCATATCTGACCATCTCTGTTCTCTAGTCATATCTGACCATCTCTGTTCTCTAGTCATATCTAACCATCTCTGTTCTCTAGTCATATCCCTGTTCTCGAGTCATATCTGACCATCTCTGTTCTCGAGTCATATCTGACCATCTCTGTTCTCAAGTCATATCTGACCATCTCTGTTCTCTAGTCATATCTAACCATCTCTGCTCTCTAGTCATATCTAATCATCTCTGCTCTCTAGTCATATCTAACCATCTCTGCTCTCTAGTCATATCTAACCATCTCTGTTCTCTAGTCATATCTCTGTTCTCTAGTCATATCTAACCATATCTGTTTTCTAATCATATCAAACCATCTCTGTTCTCTAGTCATATCTAACCATATCTGTTCTCTAGTCATATCTCTGTTCTCTAGTCATATCTGACCATCTCTGTTCTCTAGTCATATCTAACCATCTCTGTTCTCTAGTCATATCTCTGTTCTCTAGTCATATCTAACCATCTCTGTTCTCTAGTCATATCTCTGTTCTCTAGTCATATCTGACCATCTCTGTTCTCTAGTCATATCTGACCATCTCTGTCCTCTAGTCATATCTCTGTTCTCTAGTCATATCTGACCATCTCTGTTCTCTAGTCATATCTGACCATCTCTGTTCTCTAGTCATATCTCTGTTCTCTAGTCATATCTAACCATCTCTGTTCTCTAGTCATATCTGACCATCTCTGTTCTCTAGTCATATCTGACCATCTCTGTTCTCTAGTCATATCTCTGTTCTCTAGTCATATCTAACCATCTCTGTTCTCTAATCATATCTGACCATCTCTGTTCTCTAGTCATATCTGACCATCTCTGCTCTCTAGTCATATCTAACCATCTCTGCTCTCTAGTCATATCTAACCATCTCTGTTCTCTAGTCATATATCTGTTCTCTAGTCATATCTAACCAGCTCTGTTCTCTAGTCATATCTCTGTTCTCTAGTCATATCTGACCATCTCTGTTCTCTAATCATATCTAACCTTCTTGCTCTCTAGTCATAGCTAACCATCTCTGCTCTCTAGTCATATCTAACCATCTCTGCTCTCTAGTCATATCTAACCATCTCTGCTCTCTAGTCATATCTAACCATCTCTGCTCTCTAGTCATATCTAACCATCTCTGTTCTCTAGTCATATCTAACCATCTCTGCTCTCTAGTCATATCTCTGTTCTCTAGTCATATCTGACCATCTCTGTTCTCTAGTCATATCTCTGTTCTCTAGTCATATCTGACCATCTCTGTTCTCTAGTCATATCTCTGTTCTCTAGTCATATCTAACCATCTCTGTTCTCTAGTCATATCCCTGTTCTCGAGTCATATCTGACCATCTCTGTTCTCGAGTCATATCTGACCATCTCTGCTCTCTAGTCATATCTAACCATCTCTGCTCTCTAGTCATATCTAACCATCTCTGCTCTCTAGTCATATCTAACCATCTCTGTTCTCTAGTCATATCTCTGTTCTCTAGTCATATCTAACCATATCTGTTCTCTAGTCATATCTCTGTTCTCTAGTCATATCTGACCATCTCTGTTCTCTAGTCATATCTAACCATCTCTGTTCTCTAGTCATATCTCTGTTCTCGAGTCATATCTCTGTTCTCTAGTCATATCTAACCATCTCTGTTCTCTAGTCATATCTCTGTTCTCGAGTCATATCTGACCATCTCTGTTCTCTAGTCATATCTAACCATATCTGTTCTCTAGTCATATCTGACCATCTCTGTTCTCTAGTCATATCTGACCATCTCTGTTCTCTAGTCATATCTGACCATCTCTGTTCTCTAGTCATATCTGACCATCTCTGTTCTCTAGTCATATCTAACCATCTCTGCTCTCTAGTCATATCTAACCATCTCTGCTCTCTAGTCATATCTAACCATCTCTGCTCTCTAGTCATATCTAACCATCTCTGTTCTCTAGTCATATCTGTTCTCTAGTCATATCTCTGTTCTCTAGTCATATCTAACCATTTCTGTTCTCTAGTCATATCTCTGTTCTCTAGTCATATCTGACCATCTCTGTTCTCTAATCATATCTAACCTTCTTGCTCTCTAGTCATATCTAACCATCTCTGCTCTCTAGTCATATCTCTGTTCTCTAGTCATATCTGACCATCTCTGTTCTCTAGTCATATCTAACCATCTCTGTTCTCTAGTCATATCTAACCATCTCTGCTCTCTAGTCATAGCTAACCATCTCTGCTCTCTAGTCATATCTAACCATCTCTGCTCTCTAGTCATATCTAACCATCTCTGCTCTCTAGTCATATCTAACCATCTCTGCTCTCTAGTCATATCTAACCATCTCTGCTCTCTAGTCATATCTAACCATCTCTGCTCTCTAGTCATATCTAACCATCTCTGCTCTCTAGTCATATCTAACCATTTCTGCTCTCTAGTCATATCTAACTATCTCTGTTCTCTAGTCATATCTCTGTTCTCTAGTCATATCTGACCATCTCTGTTCTCTAGTCATATCTAACCATCTCTGTTCTCTAGTCATATCTCTGTTCTCTAGTCATATCTAACCATCTCTGTTCTCTAGTCATATCTCTGTTCTCGAGTCATATCTGACCATCTCTGTTCTCTAATCATATCTGACCATCTCTGTTCTCTAGTCATATCTGACCATCTCTGTTCTCTAGTCATATCTAACCATCTCTGCTCTCTAGTCATATCTAACCATCTCTGCTCTCTAGTCATATCTAACCATCTCTGTTCTCTAGTCATATCTCTGTTCTCTAGTCATATCTCTGTTCTCTAGTCATATCTAACCATCTCTGTTCTCTAGTCATATCTAACCGTCTCTGCTCTCTAGTCATATCTAACCATCTCTGTTCTCTAGTCATATCTCTGTTCTCGAGTCATATCTCTGTTCTCTAGTCATATCTAACCATCTCTGTTCTCTAGTCATATCTCTGTTCTCGAGTCATATCTCTGTTCTCTAGTCATATCTGACCATCTCTGTTCTCTAGTCATATCTAACCATATCTGTTCTCTAGTCATATCTGACCATCTCTGTTCTCTAGTCATATCTGACCATCTCTGTTCTCTAGTCATATCTGACCATCTCTGTTCTCTAGTCATATCTGACCATCTCTGTTCTCTAGTCATATACAACCATTTCTGCTCTCTAGTCATATCTAACCATCTCTGCTCTCTAGTCATATCTAACCATCTCTGCTCTCTAGTCATATCTAACCATCTCTGTTCTCTAGTCATATATCTGTTCTCTAGTCATATCTCTGTTCTCTAGTCATATCTAACCATTTCTGTTCTCTAGTCATATCTCTGTTCTCTAGTCATATCTGACCATCTCTGTTCTCTAATCATATCTAACCTTCTTGCTCTCTAGTCATATCTAACCATCTCTGCTCTCTAGTCATATCTAACCATCTCTGCTCTCTAGTCATATCTAACCATCTCTGCTCTCTAGTCATATCTAACCATCTCTGTTCTCTAGTCATATCTGTTCTCTAGTCATATCTCTGTTCTCTAGTCATATCTAACCATTTCTGTTCTCTAGTCATATCTCTGTTCTCTAGTCATATCTGACCATCTCTGTTCTCTAATCATATCTAACCTTCTTGCTCTCTAGTCATATCTAACCATCTCTGCTCTCTAGTCATATCTCTGTTCTCTAGTCATATCTGACCATCTCTGTTCTCTAGTCATATCTAACCATCTCTGCTCTCTAGTCATATCTAACCATCTCTGCTCTCTAGTCATATCTAACCATCTCTGCTCTCTAGTCATATCTAACCATCTCTGCTCTCTAGTCATATCTAACCGTCTCTGCTCTCTAGTCATATCTAACCATCTCTGTTCTCTAGTCATATCTCTGTTCTCGAGTCATATCTCTGTTCTCTAGTCATATCTAACCATCTCTGTTCTCTAGTCATATCTCTGTTCTCGAGTCATATCTGACCATCTCTGTTCTCTAGTCATATCTAACCATATCTGTTCTCTAGTCATATCTGACCATCTCTGTTCTCTAGTCATATCTGACCATCTCTGTTCTCTAGTCATATCTTTGTATCTTTGTTCTCTAGTCATATCTAACCATCTCTGTTCTCTAGTCATATCTCTGTTCTCGAGTCATATCTGACCATCTCTGTTCTCTAGTCATATCTAACCATATCTGTTCTCTAGTCATATCTGACCATCTCTGTTCTCTAGTCATATCTGACCATCTCTGTTCTCTAGTCATATCTGACCATCTCTGTTCTCTAGTCATATCTGACCATCTCTGTTCTCTAGTCATATCTGACCATCTCTGTTCTCTAGTCATATATAACCATCTCTGCTCTCTAGTCATATCTAACCATCTCTGCTCTCTAGTCATATCTAACCATCTCTGCTCTCTAGTCATATCTAACCATCTCTGCTCTCTAGTCATATCTAACCATCTCTGCTCTCTAGTCATATCTAACCATCTCTGCTCTCTAGTCATATCTAACCATCTCTGCTCTCTAGTCATATCTGACCATCTCTGTTCTCTAGTCATATCTGACCATCTCTGTTCTCTAGTCATATCTGACCATCTCTGTTCTCTAGTCATATCTCTGTTCTCTAGTCATATCTGACCATCTCTGTTCACTACTCATATCTGACCATCTCTGTTCTCTAGTCATATCTCTGTTCTCTAGTCATATCTAACCATCTCTGTTCTCTAGTCATATCCCTGTTCTCGAGTCATATCTGACCATCTCTGTTCTCGAGTCATATCTAACCATATCTGTTCTCTAGTCATATCTGACCATCTCTGTTCTCTAGTCATATCTGACCATCTCTGTTCTCTAGTCATATCTCTGTTTTCTAGTCATATCTGACCATCTCTGTTCTCTAGTCATATCTGACCATCTCTGTTCTCTAGTCATATCTCTGTTTTCTAGTCATAGCTAACCATCTCTGCTCTCTAGTCATATCTAACCATCTCTGCTCTCTAGTCATATCTAACCATCTCTGCTCTCTAGTCATATCTAACCATCTCTGCTCTCTAGTCATATCTAACCATCTCTGTTCTCTAGTCATATCTAACCATCTCTGCTCTCTAGTCATATCTAACCATCTCTGCTCTCTAGTCATATCTAACCATCTCTGTTCTCTAGTCATATATCTGTTCTCTAGTCATATCTGACCATCTCTGTTCTCTAGTCATATCTCTGTTCTCTAGTCATATCTGACCATCTCTGTTCTCTAGTCATATATCTGCTCTCTAGTCATATCTGACCATCTCTGTTCTCTAGTCATATCTCTGTTCTCTAGTCATATCTGACCATCTCTGTTCTCTAGTCATATATCTGTTCTCTAGTCATATCTGACCATCTCTGTTCTCTAGTCATATCTCTGTTCTCTAGTCATATCTGACCATCTCTGTTCTCTAATCATATCTAACCTTCTTGCTCTCTAGTCATAGCTAACCATCTCTGCTCTCTAGTCATATCTAACCATCTCTGCTCTCTAGTCATATCTAACCATCTCTGCTCTCTAGTCATATCTAACCATCTCTGCTCTCTAGTCATATCTAACCATCTCTGTTCTCTAGTCATATCTAACCATCTCTGCTCTCTAGTCATATCTCTGTTCTCTAGTCATATCTGACCATCTCTGTTCTCTAGTCATATCTCTGTTCTCTAGTCATATCTGACCATCTCTGTTCTCTAGTCATATCTCTGTTCTCTAGTCATATCTAACCATCTCTGTTCTCTAGTCATATCCCTGTTCTCGAGTAATATCTGACCATCTCTGTTCTCGAGTCATATCTGACCATCTCTGTTCTCGAGTCATATCTGACCATCTCTGTTCTCTAGTCATATCTGACCATCTCTGTTCTCTAGTCATATCTAACCATCTCTGTTTTCTAGTCATATCCCTGTTCTCGAGTCATATCTGACCATCTCTGTTCTCGAGTCATATCTGACCATCTCTGTTCTCAAGTCATATCTGACCATCTCTGTTCTCTAGTCATATCTAACCATCTCTGCTCTCTAGTCATATCTAACCATCTCTGCTCTCTAGTCATATCTAACCATCTCTGCTCTCTAGTCATATCTAACCATCTCTGTTCTCTAGTCATATCTCTGTTCTCTAGTCATATCTAACCATATCTGTTTTCTAATCATATCAAACCATCTCTGTTCTCTAGTCATATCTAACCATATCTGTTCTCTAGTCATATCTCTGTTCTCTAGTCATATCTGACCATCTCTGTTCTCTAGTCATATCTAACCATCTCTGTTCTCTAGTCATATCTCTGTTCTCTAGTCATATCTAACCATCTCTGTTCTCTAGTCATATCTGACCATCTCTGTTCTCTAGTCATATCTGACCATCTCTGTCCTCTAGTCATATCTCTGTTCTCTAGTCATATCTGACCATCTCTGTTCTCTAGTCATATCTGACCATCTCTGTTCTCTAGTCATATCTCTGTTCTCTAGTCATATCTAACCATCTCTGTTCTCTAGTCATATCTGACCATCTCTGTTCTCTAGTCATATCTGACCATCTCTGTTCTCTAGTCATATCTCTGTTCTCTAGTCATATCTAACCATCTCTGTTCTCTAATCATATCTGACCATCTCTGTTCTCTAGTCATATCTGACCATCTCTGCTCTCTAGTCATATCTAACCATCTCTGCTCTCTAGTCATATCTAACCATCTCTGTTCTCTAGTCATATATCTGTTCTCTAGTCATATCTAACCAGCTCTGTTCTCTAGTCATATCTCTGTTCTCTAGTCATATCTGACCATCTCTGTTCTCTAATCATATCTAACCTTCTTGCTCTCTAGTCATAGCTAACCATCTCTGCTCTCTAGTCATATCTAACCATCTCTGCTCTCTAGTCATATCTAACCATCTCTGCTCTCTAGTCATATCTAACCATCTCTGCTCTCTAGTCATATCTAACCATCTCTGTTCTCTAGTCATATCTAACCATCTCTGCTCTCTAGTCATATCTCTGTTCTCTAGTCATATCTGACCATCTCTGTTCTCTAGTCATATCTCTGTTCTCTAGTCATATCTGACCATCTCTGTTCTCTAGTCATATCTCTGTTCTCTAGTCATATCTAACCATCTCTGTTCTCTAGTCATATCCCTGTTCTCGAGTCATATCTGACCATCTCTGTTCTCGAGTCATATCTGACCATCTCTGCTCTCTAGTCATATCTAACCATCTCTGCTCTCTAGTCATATCTAACCATCTCTGCTCTCTAGTCATATCTCTGTTCTCTAGTCATATCTAACCATCTCTGTTCTCTAGTCATATCTGACCATCTCTGTTCTCTAGTCATATCTGACCATCTCTGTTCTCTAGTCATATCTAACCATCTCTGTTCTCTAGTCATATCTCTGTTCTCTAGTCATATCTAACCATCTCTGTTCTCTAGTCATATCTCTGTTCTCTAGTCATATCTGACCATCTCTGTTCTCTAGTCATATCTGACCATCTCTGTCCTCTAGTCATATCTCTGTTCTCTAGTCATATCTGACCATCTCTGTTCTCTAGTCATATCTGACCATCTCTGTTCTCTAGTCATATCTCTGTTCTCTAGTCATATCTAACCATCTCTGTTCTCTAGTCATATCTGACCATCTCTGTTCTCTAGTCATATCTGACCATCTCTGTTCTCTAGTCATATCTCTGTTCTCTAGTCATATCTAACCATCTCTGTTCTCTAATCATATCTGACCATCTCTGTTCTCTAGTCATATCTGACCATCTCTGCTCTCTAGTCATATCTAACCATCTCTGCTCTCTAGTCATATCTAACCATCTCTGTTCTCTAGTCATATATCTGTTCTCTAGTCATATCTAACCAGCTCTGTTCTCTAGTCATATCTCTGTTCTCTAGTCATATCTGACCATCTCTGTTCTCTAATCATATCTAACCTTCTTGCTCTCTAGTCATAGCTAACCATCTCTGCTCTCTAGTCATATCTAACCATCTCTGCTCTCTAGTCATATCTAACCATCTCTGCTCTCTAGTCATATCTAACCATCTCTGCTCTCTAGTCATATCTAACCATCTCTGTTCTCTAGTCATATCTAACCATCTCTGCTCTCTAGTCATATCTCTGTTCTCTAGTCATATCTGACCATCTCTGTTCTCTAGTCATATCTCTGTTCTCTAGTCATATCTGACCATCTCTGTTCTCTAGTCATATCTCTGTTCTCTAGTCATATCTAACCATCTCTGTTCTCTAGTCATATCTAACCATCTCTGCTCTCTAGTCATATCTCTGTTCTCTAGTCATATCTGACCATCTCTGTTCTCTAGTCATATCTCTGTTCTCTAGTCATATCTGACCATCTCTGTTCTCTAGTCATATCTCTGTTCTCTAGTCATATCTAACCATCTCTGTTCTCTAGTCATATCTCTGTTCTCTAGTCATATCTGACCATCTCTGTTCTCTAGTCATATCTGACCATCTCTGTCCTCTAGTCATATCTCTGTTCTCTAGTCATATCTGACCATCTCTGTTCTCTAGTCATATCTGACCATCTCTGTTCTCTAGTCATATCTCTGTTCTCTAGTCATATCTAACCATCTCTGTTCTCTAGTCATATCTGACCATCTCTGTTCTCTAGTCATATCTGACCATCTCTGTTCTCTAGTCATATCTCTGTTCTCTAGTCATATCTAACCATCTCTGTTCTCTAATCATATCTGACCATCTCTGTTCTCTAGTCATATCTGACCATCTCTGCTCTCTAGTCATATCTAACCATCTCTGCTCTCTAGTCATATCTAACCATCTCTGTTCTCTAGTCATATATCTGTTCTCTAGTCATATCTAACCAGCTCTGTTCTCTAGTCATATCTCTGTTCTCTAGTCATATCTGACCATCTCTGTTCTCTAATCATATCTAACCTTCTTGCTCTCTAGTCATAGCTAACCATCTCTGCTCTCTAGTCATATCTAACCATCTCTGCTCTCTAGTCATATCTAACCATCTCTGCTCTCTAGTCATATCTAACCATCTCTGCTCTCTAGTCATATCTAACCATCTCTGTTCTCTAGTCATATCTAACCATCTCTGCTCTCTAGTCATATCTCTGTTCTCTAGTCATATCTGACCATCTCTGTTCTCTAGTCATATCTCTGTTCTCTAGTCATATCTGACCATCTCTGTTCTCTAGTCATATCTCTGTTCTCTAGTCATATCTAACCATCTCTGTTCTCTAGTCATATCCCTGTTCTCGAGTCATATCTGACCATCTCTGTTCTCGAGTCATATCTGACCATCTCTGCTCTCTAGTCATATCTAACCATCTCTGCTCTCTAGTCATATCTAACCATCTCTGCTCTCTAGTCATATCTAACCATCTCTGTTCTCTAGTCATATCTCTGTTCTCTAGTCATATCTAACCATATCTGTTCTCTAGTCATATCTCTGTTCTCTAGTCATATCTGACCATCTCTGTTCTCTAGTCATATCTAACCATCTCTGTTCTCTAGTCATATCTCTGTTCTCTAGTCATATCTGACCATCTCTGTTCTCTAGTCATATCTGACCATCTCTGTCCTCTAGTCATATCTCTGTTCTCTAGTCATATCTGACCATCTCTGTTCTCTAGTCTTATCTGACCATCTCTGTTCTCAAGTCATATCTGACCATCTCTGTTCTCTAGTCATATCTAACCATCTCTGCTCTCTAGTCATATCTAACCATCTCTGCTCTCTAGTCATATCTAACCATCTCTGTTCTCTAGTCATATCTCTGTTCTCTAGTCATATCTAACCATATCTCTTTTCTAATCATATCAAACCATCTCTGTTCTCTAGTCATATCTAACCATATCTGTTCTCTAGTCATATCTCTGTTCTCTAGTCATATCTGTCCATCTCTGTTCTCTAGTCATATCTAACCATCTCTGCTCTCTAGTCATATCTAACCATCTCTGTTCTCTAGTCATATCTCTGTTCTCTAGTCATATCTAACCATATCTGTTCTCTAGTCATATCTCTGTTCTCTAGTCATATCTGACCATCTCTGTTCTCTAGTCATATCTAACCATCTCTGTTCTCTAGTCATATCTCTGTTCTCTAGTCATATCTGACCATCTCTGTTCTCTAGTCATATCTGACCATCTCTGTCCTCTAGTCATATCTCTGTTCTCTAGTCATATCTGACCATCTCTGTTCTCTAGTCTTATCTGACCATCTCTGTTCTCAAGTCATATCTGACCATCTCTGTTCTCTAGTCATATCTAACCATCTCTGCTCTCTAGTCATATCTAACCATCTCTGCTCTCTAGTCATATCTAACCATCTCTGTTCTCTAGTCATATCTCTGTTCTCTAGTCATATCTAACCATATCTCTTTTCTAATCATATCAAACCATCTCTGTTCTCTAGTCATATCTAACCATATCTGTTCTCTAGTCATATCTCTGTTCTCTAGTCATATCTGTCCATCTCTGTTCTCTAGTCATATCTAACCATCTCTGTTCTCTAGTCATATCTCTGTTCTCTAGTCATATCTAACCATCTCTGTTCTCTAGTCATATCTGACCATCTCTGTTCTCTAGTCATATCTGACCATCTCTGTCCTCTAGTCATATCTCTGTTCTCTAGTCATATCTGACCATCTCTGTTCTCTAGTCATATCTGACCATCTCTGTTCTCTAGTCATATCTCTGTTCTCTAGTCATATCTAACCATCTCTGTTCTCTAGTCATATCTGACCATCTCTGTTCTCTAGTCATATCTGACCATCTCTGCTCTCTAGTCATATATAACCATCTCTGCTCTCTAGTCATATCTAACCATCTCTGCTCTCTAGTCATATCTAACCATCTCTGCTCTCTAGTCATATCTAACCATCTCTGTTCTCTAGTCATATATCTGTTCTCTAGTCATATCTCTGTTCTCTAGTCATATCTAACCATCTCTGTTCTCTAGTCATATCTCTGTTCTCTAGTCATATCTAACCATCTCTGTTCTCTAGTCATATCTCTGTTCTCTAGTCATATCTGATCATCTCTGTTCTCTAATCATATCTAACCTTCTTGCTCTCTAGTCATAGCTAACCATCTCTGCTCTCTAGTCATATCTAACAATCTCTGTTCTCTAGTCATATCTAACCATCTCTGCTCTCTAGTCATATCTAACCATCTCTGCTCTCTAGTCATATCTAACCATCTCTGTTCTCTAGTCATATCTAACTATCTCTGTTCTCTAGTCATATCTCTGTTCTCTAGTCATATCTGACCATCTCTGTTCTCTAGTCATATCTCTGTTCTCTAGTCATATCTAACCATCTCTGTTCTCTAGTCATATCCCTGTTCTCGAGTCATATCTGACCATCTCTGTTCTCTAGTCATATCTCTGTTCTCAAGTCATATCTGACCATCTCTGTTCTCTAGTCATATCTAACCATCTCTGCTCTCTAGTCATATCTAACCATCTCTGCTCTCTAGTCATATCTAACCATCTCTGCTCTCTAGTCATATCTAACCATCTCTGTTCTCTAGTCATATCTCTGTTCTCTAGTCATATCTAACCATATCTGTTTTCTAATCATATCAAACCATCTCTGTTCTCTAGTCATATCTAACCATATCTGTTCTCTAGTCATATCTCTGTTCTCTAGTCATATCTGACCATCTCTGTTCTCTAGTCATATCTGACCATCTCTGCTCTCTAGTCATATCTCTGTTCTCTAGTCATATCTGACCATCTCTGTTCTCTAGTCATATCTCTGTTCTCTAGTCATATCTAACCATCTCTGTTCTCTAGTCATATCTCTGTTCTCTAGTCATATCTGACCATCTCTGTTCTCTAGTCATATCTCTGTTCTCTAGTCATATCTAACCATCTCTGTTCTCTAGTCATATCTGACCATCTCTGTTCTCTAGTCATATCTGACCATCTCTGTTCTCTAGTCATATATAACCATCTCTGCTCTCTAGTCATATCTAACCATCTCTGCTCTCTAGTCATATCTAACCATCTCTGCTCTCTAGTCATATCTAACCATCTCTGTTCTCTAGTCATATATCTGTTCTCTAGTCATATCTCTGTTCTCTAGTCATATCTAACCATCTCTGTTCTCTAGTCATATCTCTGTTCTCTAGTCATATCTGACCATCTCTGTTCTCTAATCATATCTAACCTTCTTGCTCTCTAGTCATAGCTAACCATCTCTGCTCTCTAGTCATATCTAACCATCTCTGCTCTCTAGTCATATCTAACCATCTCTGCTCTCTAGTCATATCTAACCATCTCTGCTCTCTAGTAATATCTAACCATCTCTGTTCTCTAGTCATATCTAACCATCTCTGCTCTCTAGTCATATCTCTGTTCTCTAGTCATATCTGACCATCTCTGTTCTCTAGTCATATCTCTGTTCTCTAGTCATATCTGACCATCTCTGTTCTCTAGTCATATCTCTGTTCTCTAGTCATATCTAACCATCTCTGTTCTCTAGTCATATCTCTGTTCTCTAGTCATATCTGACCATCTCTGTTCTCGAGTCATATCTGACCATCTCTGCTCTCTAGTCATATCTAACCATCTCTGCTCTCTAGTCATATCTAACCATCTCTGTTCTCTAGTCATATCTCTGTTCTCTAGTCATATCTAACCATATCTGTTTTCTAATCATATCAAACCATCTCTGTTCTCTAGTCATATCTAACCATATCTGTTCTCTAGTCATATCTCTGTTCTCTAGTCATATCTGACCATCTCTGTTCTCTAGTCATATCTAACCATCTCTGTTCTCTAGTCATATCTCTGTTCTCTAGTCATATCTCTGTTCTCTAGTCATATCTGACCATCTCTGTTCTCTAGTCATATCTGACCATCTCTGTCCTCTAGTCATATCTCTGTTCTCTAGTCATATCTGACCATCTCTGTTCTCTAGTCATATCTGACCATCTCTGTTCTCTAGTCATATCTCTGTTCTCTAGTCATATCTAACCATCTCTGTTCTCTAGTCATATCTCTGTTCTCTAGTCATATCTCACCATCTCAGTTCTCTAGTCATATCTGACCATCTCTGTCCTCTAGTCATATCTCTGTTCTCTAGTCATATCTGACCATCTCTGTTCTCTAGTCATATCTGACCATCTCTGTTCTCTAGTCATATCTCTGTTCTCTAGTCATATCTAACCATCTCTGTTCTCTAGTCATATCTGACCATCTCTGTTCTCTAGTCATAGCTGACCATCTCTGTTCTCTCGTCATATATAACCATCTCTGCTCTCTAGTCATATCTAACCATCTCTGCTCTCTAGTCATATCTAACCATCTCTGTTCTCTAGTCATATATCTGTTCTCTAGTCATATCTCTGTTCTCTAGTCATATCTAACCATCTCTGTTCTCTAGTCATATCTCTGTTCTCTAGTCATATCTGACCATCTCTGTTCTCTAATCATATCTAACCTTCTTGCTCTCTAGTCATAGCTAACCATCTCTGCTCTCTAGTCATATCTAACCATCTCTGCTCTCTAGTCATATCTAACCATCTCTGCTCTCTAGTCATATCTAACCATCTCTGCTCTCTAGTCATATCTAACCATCTCTGTTCTCTAGCCATATCTAACCATCTCTGCTCTCTAGTCATATCTCTGTTCTCTAGTCATATCTGACCATCTCTGTTCTCTAGTCATATCTCTGTTCTCTAGTCATATCTGACCATCTCTGTTCTCTAGTCATATCTCTGTTCTCTAGTCATATCTAACCATCTCTGTTCTCTAGTCATATCCCTGTTCTCGAGTCATATCTGACCATCTCTGTTCTCGAGTCATATCTGACCATCTCTGCTCTCTAGTCATATCTAACCATCTCTGCTCTCTAGTCATATCTAACCACCTCTGCTCTCTAGTCATATCTAACCATCTCTGTTCTCTAGTCATATCTCTGTTCTCTAGTCATATCTAACCATATCTGTTCTCTAGTCATATCTCTGTTCTCTAGTCATATCTGACCATCTCTGTTCTCTAGTCATATCTGACCATCTCTGTTCTCTAGTCATATCTCTGTTCTCTAGTCATATCTAACCATCTCTGTTCTCTAGTCATATCTCTGTTCTCTAGTCATATCTGACCATCTCTGTTCTCTAGTCATATCTGACCATCTCTGTCCTCTAGTCATATCTCTGTTCTCTAGTCATATCTGACTATCTCTGTTCTCTAGTCATATCTGACCATCTCTGTTCTCAAGTCATATCTGACCATCTCTGTTCTCTAGTCATATCTAACCATCTCTGCTCTCTAGTCATATCTAACCATCTCTGCTCTCTAGTCATATCTAACCATCTCTGTTCTCTAGTCATATCTCTGTTCTCTAGTCATATCTAACCATATCTGTTTTCTAATCATATCAAACCATCTCTGTTCTCTAGTCATATCTAACCATATCTGTTCTCTAGTCATATCTCTGTTCTCTAGTCATATCTGACCATCTCTGTTCTCTAGTCATATCTAACCATCTCTGTTCTCTAGTCATATCTCTGTTCTCTAGTCATATCTAACCATCTCTGTTCTCTAGTCATATCTGACCATCTCTGTTCTCTAGTCATATCTGACCATCTCTGTCCTCTAGTCATATCTCTGTTCTCTAGTCATATCTGACCATCTCTGTTCTCTAGTCATATCTGACAATCTCTGTTCTCTAGTCATATCTAACCATCTCTGCTCTCTAGTCATATCTAACCATCTCTGTTCTCTAGTCATATCTCTGTTCTCTAGTCATATCTAACCATATCTGTTTTCTAATCATATCAAACCATCTCTGTTCTCTAGTCATATCTAACCATATCTATTCTCTAGTCATATCTCTGTTCTCTAGTCATATCTGACCACCTCTGTTCTCTAGTCATATCTAACCATCTCTGTTCTCTAGTCATATCTCTGTTCTCTAGTCATATCTAACCATCTCTGTTCTCTAGTCATATCTCTGTTCTCTAGTCATATCTGACCATCTCTGTTCTCTAGTCATATCTGACCATCTCTGTCCTCTAGTCATATCTCTGTTCTCTAGTTATATCTGACCATCTCTGTTCTCTAGTCATATCTGACCATCTCTGTTCTCTAGTCATATCTCTGTTCTCTAGTCATATCTAACCATCTCTGTTCTCTAGTCATATCTGACCATCTCTGTTCTCTAGTCATATCTGACCATCTCTGCTCTCTAGTCATATATAACCATCTCTGCTCTCTAGTCATATCTAACCATCTCTGCTCTCTAGTCATATCTAACCATCTCTGCTCTCTAGTCCTATCTAACCATCTCTGTTCTCTAGTCATATATCTGTTCTCTAGTCATATCTCTGTTCTCTAGTCATATCTAACCATCTCTGTTCTCTAGTCATATCTCTGTTCTCTAGTCATATCTGACCATCTCTGTTCTCTAATCATATCTAACCTTCTTGCTCTCTAGTCATAGCTAACCATCTCTGCTCTCTAGTCATATCTAACCATCTCTGCTCTCTAGTCATATCTAACCATCTCTGCTCTCTAGTCATATCTAACCATCTCTGCTCTCTAGTCATATCTAACCATCTCTGTTCTCTAGTCATATCTAACCATCTCTGTTCTCTAGTCATATCTCTGTTCTCTAGTCATATCTGACCATCTCTGTTCTCTAGTCATATCTCTGTTCTCTAGTCATATCTAACCATCTCTGTTCTCTAGTCATATCCCTGTTCTCGAGTCATATCTGACCATCTCTGTTCTCGAGTCATATCTGACCATCTCTGTTCTCTAGTCATATCTCTGTTCTCAAGTCATATCTGACCATCTCTGTTCTCTAGTCATATCTAACCATCTCTGCTCTCTAGTCATATCTAACCATCTCTGCTCTCTAGTCATATCTAACCATCTCTGCTCTCTAGTCATATCTAACCATCTCTGTTCTCTAGTCATATCTCTGTTCTCTAGTCATATCTAACCATATCTGTTTTCTAATCATATCAAACCATCTCTGTTCTCTAGTCATATCTAACCATATCTGTTCTCTAGTCATATCTCTGTTCTCTAGTCATATCTGACCATCTCTGTTCTCTAGTCATATCTAACCATCTCTGTTCTCTAGTCATATCTCTGTTCTCTAGTCATATCTGACCATCTCTGTTCTCTAGTCATGTCTGACCATCTCTGTCCTCTAGTCATATCTGACCATCTCTGTTCTCTAGTCATATCTGACCATCTCTGTTCTCTAGTCATATCTAACCATCTCTGTTCTCTAATCATTTCAAACCATCTCTGTTCTCTAGTCATATCTAACCATCTCTGTTCTCTAATCATTTCAAACCATCTCTGTTCTCTAGTCATATCTAACCATCTCTGCTCTCTAGTCATATCTAACCATCTCTGCTCTCTAGTCATATCTAACCATCTCTGCTCTCTAGTCATATCTAACCATCTCTGCTCTCTAGTCATATCTAACCATCTCTGTTCTCTAGTCATATCTAACCATCTCTGTTCTCTAGTCATATCTCTGTTCTCAAGTCATATCTGACCATCTCTGTTCTCTAGTCATATCTAACCATCTCTGTTCTCTAGTCATATCTCTGTTCTCGAGTCATATCTGACCATCTCTGTTCTCTAGTCATATCTAACCATCTCTGCTCTCTAGTCATATCTAACCATCTCTGTTCTCTAGTCATATCTCTGTTCTCTAGTCATATCTAACCATATCTGTTTTCTAATCATATCAAACCATCTCTGTTCTCTAGTCATATCTAACCATATCTGTTCTCTAATCATATCTCTGTTCTCTAGTCATATCTCTGTTCTCTAGTCATATCTGACCATCTCTGTTCTCTAGTCATATCTCTGTTCTCTAGTCATATCTGATCATCTCTGTTCTCTAGTCATATCTAACCATCTCTGTTCTCGAGTCATATCTCTGTTCTCTAGTCATATCTCTGTTCTCTAGTCATATCTGACCATCTCTGTTCTCTAGTCATATCTAACCATCTCTGTTCTCTAGTCATATCTGACCATCTCTGTTCTCTAGTCATATCTAACCATCTCTAATCATATCAAACCATCTCTGTTCTCTAATCATATCAAACCATCTCTGTTCTCTAGTCATATCTAACCATCTCTGTTCTCTAGTCATATCTAACCATCTCTGTCCTCTAGTCATATCTCTGTTCTCTAGTTATATCTGACCATCTCTGTTCTCTAGTCATATCTAACCATCTCTAATCATATCTAACCATCTCTGCTCTCTAGTCATATCTCTGTTCTCTAGTCATATCTGACCATCTCTGTTCTCTAGTCATATCTCTGTTCTCTAGTCATATCTGACCATCTCTGTTCTCTAGTCATATCTAACCATCGCTGCTCTCTAGTCATATCTAACCATCTCTGCTCTCTAGTCATATCTGACCATCTCTGCTCTCTAGTCATATCTAACCATCTCTGTTCTCTAGTCATATCTCTGCTCTCTAGTCATATCTAACCATCTCTGTTCTCTAGTCATATCTTTGTTCTCTAGTCATATCTAACCATATCTGTTTTCTAATCATATCAAACCATCTCTGTTCTCTAGTCATATTTAACCATATCTGTTCTCTAATCATATCTCTGTTCTCTAGTCATATCTCTGTTCTCTAGTCATATCTAACCATCTCTGTTCTCTAGTCATATCTCTGTTCTCTAGTCATATCTGACCATCTCTGTTCTCTAGTCATATCTCTGTTCTCTAGTCATATCTGATCATCTCTGTTCTCTAGTCATATCTAACCATCTCTGTTCTCTAGTCATATCTCTGTTCTCTAGTCATATCTCTGTTCTCTAGTCATATCTCTGTTCTCTAATCATATCTAACCATCTCTGTTCTCTAGTCATATCTAACCATCTCTGTTCTCTAGTCATATCTAACCATCTCTGCTCTCTAGTCATATCTAACCATCTCTGTTCTCTAGTCATATCTAACCATCTCTGTTCTCTAGTCATATCTAACCATCTCTGCTCTCTCGTCACATCTAACTCTTTAATCATATCTCTGCTCTGTAGGGGAGTGGCTGAGCGGGGGATGGAGGTGATGTTCTCGACGCCTAAGAAGTGGATCCGTTCGGGGTGTTCAGGGGCGCTGGGGTACGTGGACATCCAGACCCTGGCTGAGGGGACGTGTCGTTACGACCTCAACGACACTGACGTGGCCTGGCTGGAGCTCATCAATCAGCAGTTCACTCTGATGGGTCAGTAGATTTACCCCCTCATCTACGGTTGTACAGCTTACTGTGTAGTATTGACTGTGTCGTGGTTCAGCGCTGTGTAGTATCGACTGTGTCTTGGTCCAGCGCTGTGTAGTATCGACTGTGTCGTGGTTCAGCGCTGTGTAGTATCGACTGTGTCGTGGTTCAGCGCTGTGTAGTATCGACTGTGTCGTGGTTCAGCGCTGTGTAGTATCGACTGTCTTGATTCAGCGCTGTGTAGTATCGACTGTGTCGTGGTTCAGCGCTGTGTAGTATCGACTGTCTTGGTTCAGTGCTGTGTAGTATCGACTGTGTCGTGGTTCAGCGCTGTGTAGTATCGACTGTCTTGGTTCAGCGCTGTGTAGTATCGACTGTGTCGTGGTTCAGCGCTGTGTAGTATCGACTGTCTTGGTTCAGCGCTGTGTAGTATCGACTGTCTTGGTTCAGCGCTGTGTAGTATCGACTGTCTTGATTCAGCGCTGTGTAGTATCGACTGTCTTGATTCAGCGCTGTGTAGTATCGACTGTGTCGTGGTCCAGCGCTGTGCAGTGTTTAATGTTATCTGTTCTCCAGGCATGGTGCTGCTGGACGAGATGACCATGGAGAGAGTGATGGAGGAGTTTGAGAGGCGTTGCTATGACAGAATGAGCCATGCCATGGCAACGGAGGAGGGGCTTGGCATGGAGTACGACGAGGATGTTGTGTGTGACATCTGTCGGTCACCTGACAGCGAGGACAACAACGAGATGGTTTTCTGTGACAAGTGCAACATCTGTGTTCACCAGGTACGGTTCTGTAATCCAGCGTTATTGCCCTAGCACGCATCCACGCGTCCAACTCATCCCAGAGGACTGAGTCTCTGTGGGGTTTCCTCTTTCAATTCAATTCAATTCAAGGGCTTTATTGGCATGGGAAACATGTGTTAACATTGCCAAAGCAAGTGAGGTAGACAACATACAAAGTGAATATATAAAGTGAAAAACAACAAACATTAACAGTAAACATTACACATACAGAGGTTTCAAAACAGTAAAGACATTACAAATGTCATATTATATATATTTATACAGTGTTTTAACAATGTACAAATGGTTAAAGGACACAAGATAAAATAAATAAGCATAAATATGGGTTGTATTTACAATGGTGTTTGTTCTTCACTGGTTGCCCTTTTCTCGTGGCAACAGGTCACAAATCTTGCTGCTGTGATGGCACACTGTGGAATTTCACCCAGTAGATATGGGAGTTTTCGAATTCTTTGTGGATCTGTGTAATCTGAGGGAAATATGTCTCTCTAATATGGTCATACATTGGGCAGGAGGTTAGGAAGTGCAGCTCAGATTCCACCTCATTTTGTGGGCAGTGGGCACATAGCCTGTCTTCTCTTGAGAGCCATGTCTGCCTACGGCGGCCTTTCTCAATAGCAAGGCTATGCTCACTGAGTCTGTACATAGTCAAAGCTTTCCTTAATTTTGGGTCAGTCACAGTGGTCAGGTATTCTGCCGCTGTGTACTCTCTGTGTAGGGCCAAATAGCATTCTAGTTTGCTCTGTTTTTTTGTTAATTCTTTCCAATGTGTTAAGTAATTATCTTTTTGTTTTCTCATGATTTGGTTGGGTCTAATTGTGCTGTTGTCCTGGGGCTCTGTAGGGTGTGTTTGTGTTTATGAACAGAGCCCCAGGACCAGCTTGCTTAGGGGACTCTTCTCCAGGTTCATCTCTCTCTTTCCTTGTACATGATTGATAAATTAAGGTCACTGATTAGTAAGGATCTTCCCTCACCTGGTTGTCTAGGTCACTGATTAGTAAGGATCTCCCCTCACCTGGTTGTCTAGGTCACTGATTAGTAAGGATCTCCCCTCACCTGGTTGTCTAGGTCACTGATTAGTAAGGATCTCCCCTCACCTGGTTGTCTAGGTCACTGATTAGTAAGGATCTCCCCTCACCTGGTTGTCTAGGTCTTAATTGAAAAGAAAAACCAAAAACCAGCAGACACTAGTCCCTCTATGGAAGGAGCAGATGAGATGAGTCGCCTCCCTAACAGTGGGATTTGTTGTCCACAGAGCAGAACGGCGGCCTGTCAAGCTCCCGCCTATTCCCCTTTTTGGATTGGTGGATACATTTCGTTATTTTACTACTTTATAAAAAATGTTGATGTTGGCATCAGTGTCTATTCAATGGAGACTTGAGATGCAATACTTTCCTGAAGAGTATATAGTCTTGTATTTCAACAGGGACAAACAACTCTGATGTAAAGGGCTTCTTCTCAGCATGGATGTCACATCCATCACACTTCACACTCCAAACAACCTCAGCATTATCTCACTCCAAACAACCTCAGCATTATCTCACTCCTAACAACCCTCAGCATTATCTCACTCCTAACAACCTCACCAATGGGTAAAATAATATGTAAATTATGTAGATATTCCTCTAAGAAAACCATTGGTCCAACCTTCATGCCTGTCATAATCCGATCAAAAGTTATTGGGAGTTTTTACCCTTTGTAAGATGACCAGATTTAGGCTGACAAAATCAATGGAAGCCAGAGAAAATATGTGTTCAAAAATCTGGAAAATTGCATCTCGTCAGCTAGGATTCTCTGCAAGAAAACTGGCTACCTGACAGGCTCACTTTCCCATTGAACTTGTCATCTTTCTTCTCGAATCCTCAGGACATGAAACAATAGAGGTAAGATATACATTTTGAGACATGACGTAGTTTCATATTAATTTGAAATTCATTTTTTTCTTCTCCCAAAACAATCGTAGCTCTGTGAAATGTCAACAGAGCACTTAGTGCTGTGGTCACCAACCTTTTCTGAGTAAAGATCACTTTCACAGTCATAAAGTAAGGTGAGATCTACCACTGAGATTTTTTTGTTTTAAACATGACTTTAAAATGTAACATTAACCTAATAAAACCAGTTCTGTAGGAATGAGGTTTGTGCAGTATGCTTAATACATTATCACAGCATAGTGGCTATGTGCCTGTCTTAATACATTATCACAGCATAATGGCTATGTGCCTGGCCTAATACATTATCACAGCATAATGGCTATGTGCCTGGCTTAATACATTATCACAGCATAGTGGCTATGTGCCTGCTTAATACATTATCACAGCATAATGGCTATGTGCCTGGCTTAATACATTATCACAGCATAGTGGCTATATGCCTGGCCTAATACATTATCACAGCATAATGGCTATGCCTGGTCTAATACATTATCACAGCATAATGGCTATGCCTGGTATAATACATTATCACAGCATAATGGCTATGTTCCTGGCCTAATACATTATCACAGCATAATGGCTATGCCTGGTCTAATACATTATCACAGCATAATGGCTATGTTCCTGGCCTAATACATTATCACAGCATAATGGCTATGCCTGGTCTAATACATTATCACAGTATATTGGCTATATGCCTGGCCTAATACATTATCACAGCATAATGGCTATGTGCCTGGCTATATGCCTGGTCTAATACATTATCACAGCATATTGGCTATATGCCTGGCCTAATACATTATCACAGCATAATGGCTATGTGCCTGGTCTAATACATTATCACAGCATATTGGCTATATGCCTGGCCTAATACATTATCACAGCATAATGGCTATGTGCCTGGCTATATGCCTGGTCTAATACATTATCACAGCATATTGGCTATATGCCTGGCCTAATACATTATCACAGCATAATGGCTATGTGCCTGGTCTAATACATTATCACATCATAATGGCTATATGCCTGGTCTAATACATTATCACAGCATAGTGGCTATATGCTTGGCCTGCCAATATTGTTCTTCTCAGACCATATTATGTTTCAAAACTAGAGCAAATAGATCAGCATAAATTAAAATATTTTTACTTGACTGATGGTACCTGCATCTGATGGTCATGGTGCTTTCAGGACAACTGGGAACTCTGGGGGGGGGGGGGCATCAGGTTGGAAAGTTGGAGCTCTAGAAAGATCACACCTCTCCGACTTGGAGTTTGATGACCGTTCAAAAGTATTTCCCGATCGGATTTAGTTTTTTCCCCCAGAGTGCCCAGATGTTTTGAATACGGCATTAGACTCAGTGGAGGGAGTCTGCCTCTCACCGTCCCTGCTCTCTCCTTCCTTTCCTCCGGTGAGACTGACCAGAGAGAGGGGCCTCCGTCTTCCATCTGATGGTGAAACTTGAGTCGCACAGCATCTGTCTCATAGACAAATTCATGTTGTTCCCATTACCATCTGCCTCATGCACATATTCATGTTACTGTCCATTAACACGGTACTTCATTTTGTTTATCTGTCTGCCCCAGCCTCAAACTCAGACCCTGTGTGAAGCCAACTGACCCTTTCTGCCCATTCATCGCCATATACCCGTTGTTGTTGTCCTAGCTGTTTACCCGTTGTTGTCTCACCCATTGTTGTCTTAGCTCTCCCAATCAACACCTGTGATTGCTTATGCTTTTCTCTAATGTCAATATGCCTTGTATACTGTTGTTTAGGGCAGCTCTCATTGTTTTATTTTACTGCGGAGCCCCTAGTCTTGCTCAACATGCCTCAGATAGCCCCCTTGTCCCACCCCCCACACATGCGGAGACCTCACCTAGCTTAACTGGTACCTCCAGAGATGCAACCTCTCTCATCGTCACTCAATGCCTAGGTTTACCCCCACTGTACTTGCACCCTACCTTACCCTTGTCTGTACATTATGCCCTGAATCTATCATACCACGCCCAGAAATGTGCTCCTTTTATTCTCTGTTCCCAACGCACTAGATGACCAGTTCTTATAGCCGTACCCTTATCCTACTCCTCCTCTATTCCTCTGGTGATGTAGAGATTAATCCAGGCCCTGCAGTGCCTAGCTCCACTCCTATTCCCCAGGTGCTCTCATTTGTTGACTTCTGCAACCGTAAAAGTCTTGGGTTCATGCATGTTAACATTAGAAGCCTCCTCCCTAAGTTTGTTTTATTCACTGCCCTAGCACACTCCACCAATCCGGATGTCCTAGCCGTATCTGAATCCTGGCTTAGGAAGGCCACCAAAAACTCTGGAATTTCCATCCCCAATTACAACATTTTCCATCAAGACAGAACTGCTTAAGGGGGCGGAATTGCAATCTACTGTAGAGATTGCCTGCAGAGTTATGTCTTACTATCCAGGTCTATGCCCAAACAGTTTTAAAAATCCATCTCTCCAGAAATAAGTCTCTCACTGTTACCGCTTGTTATAGACCCCCCTCAGCTCCTAGCTGTGCCCTGGACACCATATGTGAATTGATTGCCCCCCATCTATTGTCAGAGGTCGTACTGCTAGGTGACCTAAAATGGGATATGCTAAACACCCCGGCCGTCCTACAATCTAAGCTAGATGCCCTCACCTCACACAAATTATCAACAAATCTACCAGCTACAACCCCAAATCCGTAAACACGGTCACCCTCATAGATATCATCCTGACCAACTTGCCCTTTAAATCCACCTCTGCTGTTTTCAACCAGGATCTCAGCGATCACTGACTCATTGCCTGCATCCGCTATGGGTCCTCGGTCAAACGACCACCCCTCATCACTGTCAAACGCTCCCTAAAACACTTCTGCGAGCAGGCCTTTCTAATCGACATGGCCCAGGTATCCTGGAAGGATACTGACCTCATCCCATCAGTAGATGATGCCTGGTTGTTCTTTAAAAGTGCTTTCCTCACCATCATAAATAAGCATGTTATATAATAACATAATATAATGTCATATAATATATAAGCCACGTTCACAAAATGTAGATCTAAGAACAGATATAGCCCTTGGTTCACTCCAGACTTGACTGCCCTTGACCAGCACAAAAACATCCTGTGGCGTACTGCACTAGCTTCGATTAGTCCCCGCGATATGCAACTTTTCAGGGAAGTCGGGAACCAATACACACAGTCAATTAGGAAAGCAAAGGCTAGCTTTTTCAAACAGACTTTTGCATCCTGCAGCCCTAATTCCAAAAAGTTTTGGGACGCAGTAAAGTCCATGGAGAACAAGAGTACCTCCTCCCAGCTGCCCACAGCTCTGAGGCTGGAAAACAGAGTCACCACTGATGAATCCACAATAATTGAGAATTTCAATCAGAATTTCTCTACGCTGGCCATGCTTTCCACCTGGCTACCCAAACCCCGGCCAAGTATCCGTGACAACTCTTCCGAGCTGGTCACGGATGCACCTCAGCCATGCTCAAGGTCCTAAACGATATCATAACCGCCATCGATAAAAGACAGTACTGTGCAGCCGTCTTCATCGACCTGGCCAAGGCTTTCGACTCTTGTCAATCACCGAATTCTTATCAGCCGACTCAACAGCCTTGGTTTCTCTAATGACTGCCTCGTTTGGTTCACCAACTACTTCTCTGATAGAGTTCAGTGTGTCAAATCGGAGGGCATGTTTTCTGGACCTCTGGCAGTCTCTATGGGGGTGCCACAGGGTTCAATTCGCGGGCCAACTCTTTTCTCTGTATACATCAATGATGTTGCTCTTATTGCGTTTGATTCTTTGATCAACCTCTACGCAGACGACACCATTCTGTATACATCTTGCCCTTCTTTGGACACTGTGTTAACAAACCTCCAAACGAGCTTCAACGCCATACAACACTCCTTCCATGGCTTCCAACTGCTCTTAAATGCTAGTAAAACTAAATGCATGCTCTTCAATCGTTCGCTGCCCGCACCTGCCCGCCCAACTAGCATCACTACTCTGGACTGTTCCGACTTAGAATATGTGGACAACTATAAATACCTAGGTGTCTGGCTCAACTGTAAACTCTCCTTCGACTCACATTAAGCATCTCCAATCCAAAGTTATATCTAGAATCGGCTTCCTATTTCACAACAAAGCCTCCTTCACTCATGCTGCCAAACATACCCTCGTAAAACAGACTATCCTACCGATCCTTGACTTCGGCAATGTCATTTACAAAATAGCCTCCAACACTCTACTCAGCAAATTGGATGTAGTCTATCACATTGCCATCTGTTTTGTCACCAAAGCCCCATATACTACCCACCACTGCGACCTGTATGCTCTAGTTGGCTGGCTCTCGCTACATATTTGTCGACAAACCCACTGGCTCCAGGTCATCTATAAGTCTTTGCTAGGTAAAGCTCTGCCTTATCTCAGCTCACTGGTCACCATAGCAACACCCACCCGCAGCACGCGTTCCAGCAGGTACAGTTGAAGTCGGAAGTTTATATACACTTAAGTTGGAGTCATTAACTTGTTTTTCAACCACTCCACAAATATCTTGTTTGCAAATTATTGTTTTGGCAAGTCAGTTAGGACATCTACTGTGTGCATGACACAAGTAATTTTTCCAACAACTGTTTACAGACAGATTATTTCACTGTATCACAGTTCCAGTTGGTCAGAAGTTTACATACACTAAGTTGACTGTGCCTTTAACCTCTCTGGGATGTGTGGGGGGACGCTGGCGTCAAGCCAGGGAAAATGCAGAGCGCCAAATTCAAATAAATTACTATAAAAATCAAACTTTGATTAAATCACACATGTCAGATACCAAATTAAAGCTACACTTGTTGTGAATCCAGCCAACATGTCAGATTTCAAAAAGGCTTTTCGGCGAAAGCAAACGATCAAATCAAATCAAATGTATTTATATAGCCCTTCGCACATCAGCTGATATCTCAAAGTGCTGTACAGAAACCCAGCCTAAAACCCCAAACAGCAAGCAATGCAGGTGTAGAAGCACGGTGGCTAGGAAAAACTCCCTAGAAAGGCCAAAACCTAGGAAGAAACCTAGAGAGGAACCAGGCTATGTGGGGTGGCCAGTCCTCTTCTGGCTGTGCCGGGTGGAGATTATAACAAAACATGGTCAAGATGTTCAAATGTTCATAAATGACCAGCATGGTCGAATAATAATAAGGCAGAATAGTTGAAACTGGAGCAGCAGCACAGTCAGGTGGACTGGGGACAGCAAGGAGTCATCATGTCAGGTATTCCTGGGGCATGGTCCTAGGGCTCAGGTCCTCCGAGAGAGAGAAAGAAAGAGAGAATTAGAGAGAGCATATGTGGGATGGCCAGTCCTCTTCTGGCTGTGCCGGGTGGAGATTATAACAGAACATGGCCAAGATGTTCAAATGTTCATAAATGACCAGCATGGTCGAATAATAATAAGGCAGAACAGTTGAAACTGGAGCAGCAGCACAGCCAGGTGGACTGGGGACAGCAAGGAGTCATCATGTCAGGTAGTCCTGGGGCATGGTCCTAGGGCTCAGGTCCTCCGAGAGAGAGAAAGAGAGAAGGAGAGAATTAGAGAACGCACACTTAGATTCACACAGGACACCGAATAGGACAGGAGAAGTACTCCAGATATAACAAACTGACCCTAGCCCCCCGACACATAAACTACTGCAGCATAAATACTGGAGGCTGAGACAGGAGGGGTCAGGAGACACTGTGGCCCACTCCGAGGACACCTCCGGACAGGGCCAAACAGGAAGGATATAACCCCACCCACTTTGCCAAAGCACAGCCCCCACACCACTAGAGGGATATCTTCAACCACCAACTTACCATCCTGAGACAAGGCTGAGTATAGCCCACAAAGACCTCCGCCACGGCACAACCCAAGGGGGGGGGGGGGGGGGGGGCGCGCCAACCCAGACAGGATGACCACATCAGTGACTCAACCCACTCAGATGACGCACCCCCTCCAGGGACGGCATGAGAGAGCCCCAGTAAAGCCAGTGACTCAGCCCCTGTAATAGGGTTAGAGGCAGAGAATCCCAGTGGAAAGAGGGGAACCGGCCAGGCAGAGACAGCAAGGGCAGTTCGTTGCTCCAGAGCCTTTCCGTTCACCCTCCCACTCCTGGGCCAGACTACACTCAATCATATGACCCACTGAAGAGATGAGTCTTCAGTAGAGACTTAAAGGTTGAGACCGAGTTTGTGTCTCTGACATGGGTAGGCAGACCGTTCCATAAAAATGGAGCTCTATAGGAGAAAGCCCTGCCTCCAGCTGTTTGCTTAAAAATTCTAGGGACAATTAGGAGGCCTGCGTCTTGTGACCGTAGCGTACGTGTAGGTATGTACGGCAGGACCAAATCAGAGAGATAGGTAGGAGCAAGCCCATGTAATGCTTTGTAGGTTAGCAGTAAAACCTTGAAATCAGCCCTTGCTTTGACAGGAAGCCAGTGTAGAGAGGCTAGCACTGGAGTAATATGATCAAATTTTTTGGTTCTAGTCAGGATTCTAGCAGCCGTATTTAGCACTAACTGAAGTTTATTTAGTGCTTTATCCGGGTAGCCGGAAAGTAGAGCATTGCAGTAGTCTAACCTGGAAGTGACAAAAGCATGGATTAATTTTTATGCATCATTTTTGGACAGAAAGTTTCTGATTTTTGCAATGTTACGTAGATGGAAAAAAGCTGTCCTTGAAATGGTCTTGATATGTTCTTCAAAAGAGAGATCAGGGTCCAGAGTAACGCCGAGGTCCTTCACAGTTTTATTTGAGACGACTGTACAACCATTAAGATTAATTGTCAGATTCAACAGAAGATCTCTTTGTTTCTTGGGACCTAGAACAAGCATCTCTGTTTTGTCCGAGTTTAAAAGTAGAAAGTTTGCAGCCATCCACTTCCTTATGTCTGAAACACATTCTTCTAGCAAGGGCAATTTTGAGGCTTCACCATGTTTAATTGAAATGTACAGCTGTGTGTCATCCGCATAGCAGTGAAAATTAACATTATGTTTTCGAATAACATCCCCAAGAGGTAAAATATATAGTGAAAACAATAGTGGTCCTAAAACGGAACCTTGAGGAACACCGAAATTTACAGTTGATTTGTCAGAGGACAAACCATTCACAGAGACAAACTGATATCTTTCCGACAGATAAGATCTAAACCAGGCCAGAACTTGTCCGTGTAGACCAATTTGGGTTTCCAATCTCTCCAAAAGAATGTGGTGATCGATGGTATCAAAAGCAGCACTAAGGTCTAGGAGCACGAGGACAGATGCAGAGCCTCGGTCCGATGCCATTAAAATGTCATTTACCACCTTCACAAGTGCCGTCTCAGTGCTATGATGGGGTCTAAAACCAGACTGAAGCATTTCGTATACATTGTTTGTCTTCAGGAAGGCAGTGAGTTGTTGCGCAACAGCCTTTTCTAAAATTTTTGAGAGGAATGGAAGATTCGATATAGGCCAATAGTTTTTTATATTTTCTGGGTCAAGGTTTGGCTTTTTCAAGAGAGGCTTTATTACTGCCACTTTTAGTGAGTTTGGTACACATCCGGTGGATAGAGAGCCGTTTATTATGTTCAACATAGGAGGGCCAAGCACAGGAAGCAGCTCTTTCAGTAGTTTAGTTGGAATAGGGTCCAGTATGCAGCTTGAAGGTTTAGAGGCCATGATTATTTTCATCATTGTGTCAAGAGATATAGTACTAAAACACTTGAGCGTCTCTCTTGATCCTAGGTCCTGGCAGAGTTGTGCAGACTCAGGACAACTGAGCTTTGAAGGAATACGCAGATTTAAGGAGGAGTCCGTAATTTGCTTTCTAATAATCATAATCTTTTCCTCAAAGAAGTTCATGAATTTATCACTGCTAAAGTGAAAGTCATCCTCTCTTGGGGAATGCTGCTTTTTAGTTAGCTTTGCGACAGTATCAAAAAGGAATTTCGGATTGTTCTTATTTTCCTCAATTAAGTTAGAAAAATAGGATGATCGAGCAGCAGTAAGGGCTCTTCGGTACTGCACAGTACTGTCTTTCCAAGCTAATCGGAAGACTTCCAGTTTGGTGTGGCGCCATTTCCGTTCCAATTTTCTGGAAGCTTGCTTCAGAGCTCGGGTATTTTCTGTGTACCAGGGAGCTAGTTTCGTATGAGAAATGTTTTTAGTTTTTAGGGGTGCAACTGCATCTAGGGTATTGCGCAAGGTTAAGTTGAGTTCCTCAGTTAGGTGGTTAACTGATTTTTGTCCTCTGGCGTCCTTGGGTAGACAGAGGGAATCTGGAAGGACATCAAGGAATCTTTGTGTTGTCTGTGAATTTATAGCACGACTTTTGATGATCCTTGGTTGGGGTCTGAGCAGATTATTTGTTGCAATTGCAAACGTAATAAAATGGTGGTCCGATAGTCCAGGATTATGAGGAAAAACATTAAGATCCACAACATTTATTCCATGGGACAAAACTAGGTCCAGCGTATGACTGTGACAGTGAGTGGGTCCAGAGACATGTTGGACAAAACCCACTGAGTCGATGATGGCTCCGAAAGCCTTTTGGAGTGGGTCTGTGGACTTTTCCATGTGAATATTAAAGTCACCAAAGATTAGAATATTATCCGCTATGACTACAAGGTCCGATAGGAATTCAGGGAACTCAGTGAGGAACGCTGTATATGGCCCAGGAGGCCTGTAAACAGTAGCTATAAAAAGTGATTGAGTAGGCTGCATAGATTTCATGACTAGAAGCTCAAAAGACGAAAACGTCATTTTTTTTTTTTGTAAATTGAAATTTGCTATTGTAAATGTTAGCAACACCTCTGCCTTTGCGGGATGCACAGGGGATATGGTCACTAGTGTAGCCAGGAGGTGAGGCCTCATTTAACACAGTAAATTCATCAGGCTTAAGCCATGTTTCAGTCAGGCCAATCACATCAAGATTATGATCAGTGATTAGTTCATTGACTATAATTGCCTTTGAAGTAAGGGATCTAACATTAAGTAGCCCTATTTTGAGATGTGAGGTATCATGATCTCTTTCAATAATGACAGGAATGGAGGTGGTCTTTATCCTAGTGAGATTGCTAAGGCGAACACCGCCATGTTTAGTTTTGCCCAACCTAGGTCGAGGCACAGACACGGTCTCAATGGTGATAGCTGAGCTGACTACACTGACTGTGCTAGTGGCAGACTCCACTATGCTGGCAGGCTGGCTAACAGCCTATTTCATTGTGGAGCTAGAGGAGTTAGAGCCCTGTCTATGTTGGTAGATAAAATGAGAGCACCCCTCCAGCTAGGATGGAGTCCGTCACTCCTCAGCAGGTCAGGCTTGGTCCTGTTTGTGGGTGAGTCCCAGAAAGAGGGCCAATTATCTACAAATTCTATCTTTTGGGAGGGGCAGAAAACAGTTTTCAACCAGCGATTGCGTTGTGAGACTCTGCTGTAGAGCTCATCACTCCCCCTAACTGGGAGGGGGCCAGAGACAATTACTCGATGCCGACACATCTTTCTAGCTGATTTACACGCAGAAGCTATGTTGCGCTTGGTGATCTCTGACTGTTTCATCCTAACATCGTTGGTGCCGACGTGGATAACAATATCTCTATACTCTCTACACTCGCCAGTTTTAGCTTTAGCCAGCACCATCTTCAGATTAGCCTTAACGTCGGTAGCCCTGCCCCCCGGTAAACAGTGTATGATCGCTGGATGATTCGTTTTAAGTCTAATACTGCGGGTAATGGAGTCGCCAATGACTAGAGTTTTCAATTTGTCAGAGCTAATGGTGGGAAGCTTCGGCGTCTCAGACCCCGTAACGGGAGGAGTAGAGACCAGAGAAGACTCGGCCTCTGACTCCGACCCGCTGCTTAATGGGGAAAACCGGTTGAAAGTTTCTGTCGGCTGAATGAGCGACACCGGTTGAGCGTTCCTACAGCATTTCCTTCCAGAAACCGTGAGAAAGTTGTCCGGCTGCGGGGACTGTGCCAGGGGATTTATACTACTATCTGTACTTACTGGTGGCACAGACGCGGTTTCATCCTTTCCTACACTGAAATTACCCTTGCCTAGCGATTGCGTCTGAAGCTGGGCTTGTAGCACAGCCATCCTCGCCGTAAGGCGAGTACAGCGACTGCAATTTGAAGGCATCATGTTAATGTTACTACTTAGCTTCGGCTGTTGGAGGTCCTGACGAACCGTGTCCAGATAAAGCTAAATTCTAAAAATAATAAAAATAAAAATAATTCTGAATGGTTTGTCCTCAGGGTTTCGCCTGCTAAATAGGTTCTGTTATACTCACAGACATGATTCAAACAGTTTTAGAAACTTCAGAGTGTTTTCTATCCAAATCGACTAATAGTATGCATATCATATCTTCTGGAGATGAGTAGCAGGCAGTTGAATTTGGGCATGCATTTCATCGGGACGTGAAAATACTACCCCCTGTCACCAAGAAGTTAAACAACTTGGAAAATTCCAGAAAATTATGTCATGGCTTTAGAAGCTTCTGATAGGCTAATTGACATAATTTGAGTCAATTGGAGGTGTACCTGTGTACAATTTGGAGGTATACCTAGCAATTTCCAAACGCCTGAAGGTACCACGTTCATCTGTACAAACAATAGTACGCAAGTATAAACACCATGGGACCACGCAGCCGTCATACCGCTCAGGAAAGAGACGCATTCTGTGTCCTAGAGATGAATGTACTTTGGTGTGAAAAGTGCAATTCAATTCCAGATCAACAGCAAAGGACCTTGTGAAGATTTTCTTGTGAGGAAAAAGGTACAAAAGTATCTATATCTACAGTAAAACGAGTCCTATATCGATGTAACCTGAAAGGCCACTCAGCAAGGAAGAAGCCACTGCTCCAAAACCGCTATAAAAAAAGCCAGACTACGGTTTGCAACTGCACATGGGGACAAAGATTGTACTTTTTGGAGAAGTGTCTTCTGGTCTGATGAAACAAAAATATAACACTTTGGTCATAATGACCATCGTTATGTTTGGAGGAAAAGGGGGAGGCTTGCAAGCCGAAGAACACCATCTCAACTGTGAAGCACAGGGGTGGCAGCATTATGTCGTGGGGGTGCTTTGCTGCAGGAAGGGCTGGTGCACTTCACAAAATAAATGGCATCACGAGGGAGGAAAATTGTGGATATATTGAAGCAACATCTCAAGACGTCAGTCAGGAAGTTAAAGCTTGGTCGCATATGGGTCTTCCAAATGGACAATGACCCCAAGCATACTTCCAAAGTTGTGGCAAAATGGCTTAAAGACAACAAAGTAAAGTATTGGAGTGGCCATCACAAAGCCCTTACCTCAACCCTATAGAACATTTGTGGACAGAACTGAAAAATCGTGTACTAGCAAGGAGGCCTACAAACCTGACTCAGTTACACCAGCTCTGTCAGGAGGAATGGGCCAAAATTCACCCAATTTATTGTGGAAGGCTACCCGAAACATTTGACCCAAGTGAAACAATTTAAAGGCAATGCTACCAAATACTAATTTAGTGTATGTAAACTCCTGACCCACTGGGAATGTGATGAAAAAAATTATAGCTGAACTTAATAATTCTCTCTGCTATTATTCTGACATTTCACATTCTTAAAATAATGTGGTGATCCTAACTGACCTAAGACAGGGAATTTCTACTAGGATTAAATATCAGGTATTGTGAAAAACTGAGTTTAAATGTATTTGGCTAAGGTTTATGTAAACTTCAGACTTCAACTGTATATTTCACTGATCATCCCCAAAGCCAACACCTCCATTCACCACCTTTCCTTTACAGTTCTCTGCTGCCAATGACTGGAACGAATTGCAAAAATCACTGCATTTTTGGAGTCTTATATCTCCCTCTCTAACTTTAGCGTCAGCTGTCAGAGCAGTTTACTGATTGCTGCAGCTGTACACAGCCCATCTGTAAATAGCCCATGCAACCAACTACCTACCTCATCCCCATATTTGTTTTTGTTTTTCTGCCCTTTTGCACATCAGTATTTCTACTTGCACATCCTCATCTGCACATATATCACTCCAGTGTCAATTGCTAAATTGTAATTTCTTTGCCACTACGGCCTATTTATCGCCTTACCTCCTTCCTTCATTTTCACACACTGTATACAGATTTTCCTATTGTGTTATTGGCTGTATGATTGTTTATCCCATGTGTAACTGTTGTTTATGTTGCACTGCTTTCTTTTTTCTACTGTGTCATTGATTTGTTTGTTATTGGCTTGTTTATTGTTTACTCCATGTGTAACTCTGTGTCACACTGCTTTGCTTTATCTTGGACAGGTCGCAGTAAATGAGAACTTATTCTCAACGAGCCTACCTGGTTATATAAAGGTGAAATAAAAAAAACATGACCATCTGCCTCATGCACACATTCATGTTTGTGTGCTTAGTGTTGTTTTCTATGGCAACTGTGGTATAAGCTGGATAAGCAGCTTAAACGCAACGGAATAAACGTTTCTGTTATTCTGGCAGAAGAGGTAGTGACTGTGTAGCCATAGCTAGTTGGCTAGCTAGCAGCGAGCAAGGGACAGGAACGTTGCCACTGAACATAGCAACAGAACATAAACTAATGACTGGTTCACGTCCGTAAATATACTAATGGAACAAACGACTGGGTCTAGTAACCAAGAGATGACAGAGTATGAATTTGCTTATAAAAATGTAAATTTTAACCCCCCCCATAAAAAAAAATATTATCTTCCGATAAATGTGTGCTTTCATATCATTTTATTTGAGAACGATCTTCACGAACTCCACCATCCATATCCAAGGTAATGTACAGAACCGTTTATCCCTTACTTATTCTGCTGATAAATCATGTATGTTATAGGTGTGTTATTATGCTCTGTGTTCCTGTAACGATGTACGCTGAGAGTCTGGAAGCAAGTTCAGGGAGTGAGTGTTTTAAGCAACACACCGACATGAAAACCGAGTCAATAACACCTGAGGAAAGAACCAAGGGGAGAGACAGATACAGGGAAGATAATCAAGGAGGGGACCAGGTGAGTGACAGATATAGAGAAGATAATCAAGGAGGGGACCAGGTGAGTGACAGATATAGGGAAGATAATCAAGGAGGTGATGGGAGTCCAGGTGAGTGACAGATATAGGGAAGATAATCAAGGAGGTGATGGAGTCCAGGTGAGTGACAGATATAGGGAAGATAATCAAGGAGGTGATGGAGTCCAGGTGAGTGACAGATATAGGGAAGATAATCAAGGAGGTGATGGAGTCCAGGTGAGTGACAGATATAGGGAAGATAATCAAGGAGGTGATGGAGTCCAGGTGAGTGACATGAGGCGCAGGTGCGTGAGACGATGGTGACAGGTGTGTGGGATAATCAGAAGCCTGATGACCTAGAGGCCAGAGAGGGAGTATAGGTGACTGTTCTAAGAAAAGGGGAAGGGGGATACCTAACCAGTTATACAACTGAATGCCTTCAACTGAAATGTGTCTTATGCATTTAACCCAACCCCACTGAATCAGAGAGATGCGGGTGCTGCCTTAATCGACACCCACTTCTTCGGCTCTCGGGGAACAGTGGGTTAACTGGGGCTGAACGACAGATTTTTACCTTGTCAGCTCGGGGATTCGATCCAGCAACCTTTCGGTGACTGGCCCAACGCTCTGACCTAGTGGTTATGTTCTGTATGTTCTGTGTTCCAGGCGTGTTATGGGATTCTGAAGGTGCCAAAGGGAAGCTGGCTGTGTCGGACCTGTGACCTCGGTATCTCGCCAAAATGCCAACTCTGCCCCAAGAAGGGCGGGGCCATGAAACCCACTCGCAGCGGAACAAAGTGGGTTCACGTCAGCTGTGCCCTGTGGATCCCCGAGGTGATGAACCCTAACCTCTGACCCCCAAGTCTCTATGGTCTGTCCAATCATATGTCTTTGTCCAAGCCTATCCTGGTATGCGGTCTCATCAAGGAGGCTTGAAGTTATCAAGTGATAGTATCCTAGTGTTTCAATGATGGTTGCATAAAGGGGACTTTCACATTTTGGCAAGGAGTGTATTGTCTAATGATTATGTGTGTGTAGGTGAGCATTGGGAACCCAGAGAAGATGGAGCCGATCACCAACATGTCCCACATCCCTAGTAACAGATGGGCTCTGACCTGCTGTCTCTGTAAAGACCAGACTGGAGCCTGTATACAGGTACACACGGACACTGGAGCTATGTAGCTACTGCATTGACAAGGCTTTCTACCTGGTAGTTACCTCAACAATCCTCTCTCTCTGCATTCCCTCAGTGTTCAGCCGAGAGCTGGAGCTCTCTCTCTATTCCCTCAGTGTTCAGCCGAGAGCTGTAACTTTTTCTCTGTATTCATGGGTGTCTGGTTCGACTAAACTCTCCTTCGAGACTCACATTAAGCATCTCCAATCCAAAACTAATTCTAGAATCGGCTTTCTATTTCTCAACAAAGCCTCCTTCACTCATGCCGCCAAACTCACCCTAGTAAAACTGACTATCCTACCGATCCTCGACTTCGGCGATGTCATCTATAAAATAGCCTCCAACACTCTACTCAACAAACTGAATGCAGTCTATCACAGTGCCATCCGTTTTGTCACCAAATCACCTTATACCACCCACCACTGCGACCTGTATGCTCTAGTCGGCTGGCCCTCACTACATATTCGTCGCCAGACCCACTGGCTCCAGGTCATCTATAAACCTATGCTAGGTAAAGCTCCGCCTTATCTCAGTTCACTGGTCACGATAACGACACACACCCGTAGCACACGTTAGAGCAGGTGTATCTCACTGATCATCTCTAAAGCCAACACCTCATTTGGCCGTCTTTACTTCCAGTTCTCTGCTGCCAGTGACTGGAACGAATTGCAAAAATCGCTGAAGTTGGGAGACTTTTTTATTTCCCTCACCAACTTTCAACATCTGCTATCTGAGCAGCTAACCGATCGCTGCAGCTGTACATAGTCCATCGGTAAATTGCCCACCCAATCTATCTACTTCATCCCCATACTGTTTTTATTTTATTTACTTTTCTGCTCTTTTGCACACCAGTATCTCTACTTGCACATCATCATCTGCTCATTTATCACTCCAGTGTTAATCTGCTAAATTGTAACTATTCTCTCCTATGGCCTATTTATTGCCTACCTCCTCATGCCTTTGCACACACTGTATATAGACTGGCCTACCTGGTTAAATAAAGGTGAAATAAAATACATATTCCCTCAGTGTTAAGCTAAGAGCTCTAACTCTCTGTATCCCATCAGGGTTCAGCTAAGAGCTCTAACTCGCTGTATTCCCTCAGGGTTCAGCTAAGAGCTATACATTTCTTTATTCCCCCAGTGTTCAGCTAAAAGTGGTAACTCACTCTATTTATTCCCTCAGGGTTCAGCTAAGAGCTGTAACTTGCTCTCTGTATTCCCTCAGTGTTCAGCTAAGAGCTCAAACTCAGTGTTCAGCTGAGGGCTGTAGTAACTCTGTATTCCCACAGTGTTCAGCTAAGAGCTGTAACTTGCTCTCTGTATTCCCTCAGTGTTCACTAAGAGCTTTAACTCTGTATTCCCTCAGTGTTCAGCAAAGAGCTGTCGGACAGCGTTCCATGTGAGCTGTGCCTTACAGAGCAGCCTGGAGATGAACACCATCCTGACAGAGCAGGATGAGGTCAAGTTCAAATCCTTTTGCCCCAAACACTCTGGTCTGAAGGAAGGACAGGACGGAGAGGGGACCAGAGACAAGAAGTGGCGGAAGAGTGACAGAGTCAGAGGTGATGAAGTTCCACCCCCCGTCCCAGCCCCCCAGGAGGAGAGCAGGGTGAACCAGCAGGCGGTGAACCTGCGTCAGATCAAACTGCAGCAGCTGGAGGAGCAGTTTTACCAGTTTGTTAACGTTAAGGAGGTAGCCAATCACCTGCAGTTGCCCCAGGAAACAGTAGATTTCCTGTATCAGTACTGGAAGCTGAAGCGCCGAGCCAATCACAGCCAGCCGTTGCTGACCCCCCAGAAGGAGGAGGAGGAGAGTCTGGCTAGGAGAGAGCATGATGTCCTCCTCCACCGCCTACAGCTGTTCACTCACCTCCGCCAGGATCTGGAGAGGGTAGGTTCTACTTCCACTTCCCGTTGCCCTAGGGGAGGGGTCAGGGTGCCATATGTTCACAAGCCATGCCTCCCGAGCCAGCCACGCCCAGGCAGCCGGTGATGGCTTCTCAGCTGGACAGACAGAGGGACAGTACTACTCTACCAGACAGACAGACTGACAGTACTACTCTACTAGACAGACAGACTGACAATACTACTCTACTAGACAGGCTGACTGACAGTACTACTCTACTAGACTGGCTGACTGACAGTACTACTCTACTAGACTGGCTGACTGACAGTACTACTCTACTAGACTGGCTGACTGACAGTACTACTCTACTAGACTGGCTGACTGACAGTACTACTCTACTAGACAGACTGACAGTACTACTCTACTAGACTGGCTGACTGACAGTACTACTCTACTAGACTGGCTGACTGACAGTACTACTCTACTAGACAGACTGACAGTACTACTCTACTAGACTGACTGACTGACAGTACTACTCTACTAGACTGACTGACTGACAGTACTACTCTACTAGACTGGCTGACTGACAGTACTACTCTACTAGACTGGCTGACTGACAGTACTACTCTACTAGACAGACTGACAGTACTACTCTACTAGACTGGCTGACTGACAGTACTACTCTACTAGACTGGCTGACTGACAGTACTACTCTACTAGACAGACTGACAGTACTACTCTACTAGACTGACTGACTGACAGTACTACTCTACTAGACTGGCTGACTGACAGTACTACTCTACATGACTGACTGACAGTACTACTCTACTAGACAGGCTGACAGTACTACTCTACTAGACAGACTGACAGTACTACTCTACTAGACTGACTGACTGACAGTACTACTCTACTAGACTGGCTGACTGACAGTACTACTCTACTAGACAGACTGACAGTACTACTCTACTAGACAGACTGACAGTACTACTCTACTAGACTGACTGACAGTACTACTCTACTAGACTGGCTGACTGACAGAACTACTCTACATGACTGACTGACAGTACTACTCTACTAGACAGGCTGACAGTACTACTCTACTAGACTGGCTGACTGACAGTACTACTCTACTAGACTGGCTGACTGACAGTACTACTCTACTAGACTGGCTGACTGACAGTACTACTCTACTAGACAGGCTGACAGTACTACTCTACTAGACAGACTGACAGTACTACTCTACTAGACTGGCTGACTGACAGTACTACTCTACTAGACTGGCTGACTGACAGTACTACTCTACTAGACTGGCTGACTGACAGTACTACTCTACTAGACAGACTGACAGTACTACTCTACATGACAGACTGACAGTACTACTCTACATGACAGACTGACAGTACTACTCTACTAGACTGACTGACAGTACTACTCTACTAGACTGACTGACAGTACTACTCTACTAGACTGACTGACAGTATTACTCTACATGACAGACTGACAGTACTACTCTACTAGACAGACTGACAGTACTACTCTACATGACAGACTGACAGTACTACTCTACATGACAGACTGACAGTACTACTCTACTAGACTGACTGACAGTACTACTCTACTAGACTGACTGACAGTACTACTCTACTAGACTGACTGACAGTATTACTCTACATGACAGACTGACAGTACTACTCTACTAGACAGACTGACAGTACTACTCTACTAGACAGTCTGACAGTACTACTCTACTAGACAGACTGACTGACAGTACTACTCTACTAGACTGACTGACTGACAGTACTACTCTACTAGACTGACTGACTGACAGTACTACTCTACTAGACTGACTGACTGACAGTACTACTCTACTAGACTGACTGACTGACAGTACTACTCTACTAGACTGACTGACTGACAGTACTACTCTACTAGACAGACTGACAGTACTACTCTACTAGACAGGCTGACAGTACTACTCTACCATACTGACAGTACTACTAAATTGCGTGTCACCTGGTTCTGTTGCAGGCTCGTAACCTGACCTACATGGTGACGCGGAGGGAGAAGATAAAGAGGACTCTGTGGAGGATCCAGGAACAGATCTTTACTCATCAGGCCGAGCTGCTGGACCATGAGATCATCAACGGTACGTCACGGGTAGGATTAGGCTGGTTGTCACGGGTAGGATTAGGCTGGTTGTCACGGGTAGGATTAGGATGGTAGTCACGGGTAGGGTTAGGCTGGTTGTCACGGGTAGGATTAGGCTGGTTGTCACGGGTAGGATTAGGCTGGTTGTCACGGGTAGGATTAGGGTGGTTGTCGTGGATAGGATTAGGCTGGTAGTCGTGGTTAGGATTAGGCTGGTTGTCACGGGTAGGCTAAGGCTGGTTGTCGTGGTTAGGATAAGGCTGGTTGTCGTGGGTAGGATTAGGCCTGGTAGTCGTGGGTAGGATTAGGCTGGTAGTCGTGGGTAGGATTAGGCTGGTAGTAATGGTTAGGATTAGATTCTAAATGTGGTGGATGTCCTGTTCTGATTCTAAATGGGATGGGTGTCCTGTTCTGATTCTAAAGGGGATGGATGTCCTGTTCTGATTCTAAATGGGATGGCTGTTTTGATTCTAAATGAGATGGATGTTCTGATTCTAAAGGGGATGGATGTTCTGATTCTAAATGGGATGGATGTTCTGATTCTAAATGGGATGGATGTTCTGATTCTAAATGGGATGGGTGTTCTGATTCTAAATGAGATGGATGTTCTGATTCTAAATGGGATGGGTGTCCTGTTCTGATTCTAAATGGGATGGATGTTCTGATTCTAAATGGGATGGATGTTCTGATTCTAAATGGGATGGGTGTTCTGATTCTAAATGAGATGGATGTTCTGATTCTAAATGGGATGGGATGAGTGTCCTGTTCTGATTCTATATGGGATGGATGTTCTGTTCTGATTCTAAATGGGGTGGATGTTCTGTTCTGATTCTAAATGGGATGGGTGTCCTGTTCTGATTCTAAATGGGATGGGTGTCCTGTTCTGATTCTAAATGGGATGGGTGTCCTGTTCTGATTCTAAATGGGATGGGTGTCCTGTTCTGGTTCTAAATGGGATGTGGTGGAGGTCCTGTTCTGGTTCTTAAAGGGATGTGGTGGAGGTCCTGTTCTGGTTCTAAATGGGATGGGGTGGAGGTCCTGTTCTGGTTCTAAATGGGATGGGGTGGGTGTCCTGTTCTGGTTCTAAATGGGATGGGTGTCCTGTTCTGATTCTAAATGGGATGGGTGTCCTGTTCTGGTTCTAAATGGGATGTGGTGGAGGTCCTGTTCTGGTTCTTAAAGGGATGTGGTGGAGGTCCTGTTCTGGTTCTAAATGGGATGTGGTGGAGGTCCTGTTCTGGTTCTTAAAGGGATGTGGTGGAGGTCCTGTTCTGGTTCTAAATGGGATGGGGTGGAGGTCCTGTTCTGGTTCTAAATGGGATGGGGTGGGTGTCCTGTTTTGATTCTAAATGGGATGGGGTGGGTGTCCTGTTCTGATTCTAAATGGGATGGGGTGGGTGTCCTGTTCTGATTCTAAATGGGATGGGTGTCCTGTTCTGATTCTAAATGGGATGGGGTGGGTGTCCTGTTCTGATTCTAAATGGGATGGGATGGGTGTCCTGTTCTGATTCTAAATGGGATGGGTGTCCTGTTCTGATTCTAAATGGGATGGGTGTCCTGTTCTGATTCTAAATGGGATGGGTGTCCTGTTCTGATTCTAAATGGGATGGGTGTCTTGTTCTGATTCTAAATGGGATGGGTGTCCTGTTCTGATACTAAATGGGATGGGTGTCCTGTTCTGATTCTAAATGGGATGGGTGTCCTGTTCTGATTCTAAATGGGATGGGTGTCCTGTTCTGATTCTAAATGGAATGGATGTTCTGTTCTGATTCTAAATGGGATGGATGTTCTGTTCTGATTCTAAATGGGGTGGATGTCCTGTTCTGATTCTAAATGGGGTGGGTGTCCTGTTCTGATTCTAAATGGGGTGGGTGTCCTGTTCTGATTCTAAATGGGGTGGGTGTCCTGTTCTGATTCTAAATGGGATGGGGTGGGTGTCCTGTTCTGATTCTAAACGGGATGGGTGTCCTGTTCTGATTCTAAACGGGGTGGGTGTCTTGTTCTGATTCTAAACGGGGTGGATGTCTTGTTCTGATTCTAAACGGGGTGGATGTCTTGTTCTGATTCTAAACGGGATGGATGTCCTGTTCTGATTCTAAACGGGATGGATGTCCTGTTCTGATTCTAAACGGGATGGATGTCCTGTTCTGATTCTAAACGGGATGGATGTCCTGTTCTGATTCTAAACGGGATGGATGTCCTGTTCTGATTCTAAACGGGATGGATGTCCTGTTCTGATTCTAAACGGGATGGATGTCCTGTTCTGATTCTAAACGGGATGGATGTCCTGTTCTGATTCTAAACGGGATGGATGTCCTGTTCTGATTCTAAACGGGATGGATGTCCTGTTCTGATTCTAAACGGGATGGGGTGGGTGTCCTGTTCTGATTCTAAATGTGATGGGGTGGGTGTCCTGTTCTGATTCTAAATGGGATGGGGTGGGTGTCCTGTTCTGATTCTAAATGGGATGGGGTGGGTGTCCTGTTCTGATTCTAAATGGGATGGGATGGGTGTTCTGATTCTAAATGGGGTGGGTGTCCTGTTCTGATTCTAAATGGGATGGATGTTCTGATTCTAAATGGGATGGATGTTCTGATTCTAAATGGGATGGGTGTCCTGATTCTAAATGGGATGGGTGTCCTGTTCTGATTCTAAATGGGATGGATGTTCTGATTGTAAATGGGATGGATGTTCTGATTCTAAATGGGATCGATGTTCTGATTCTAAATGGGATGGGTGTCCTGTTCTGATTCTAAATGGGATGGATGTTCTGATTCTAAATGGGATGGATGTCCTGATTCTAAATGGGATGGATGTCCTGTTTTGATTCTAAATGGGGTGGATGTCCTGTTTTGATTCTAAATGGGGTGGGTGTCCTGTTCTGATTCTAAATGGGATTGGGTGGGTGTCCTGTTCTGATTCTAAATGGGATGGGGTGGGTGTCCTGTTCTGATTCTAAATGGGATGGGATGGGTGTTCTGATTCTAAATGGGGTGGGTGTCCTGTTCTGATTCTAAATGGGATGGATGTTCTGATTCTAAATGGGATGGATGTTCTGATTCTAAATGGGATGGGTGTCCTGATTCTAAATGGGATGGGTGTCCTGTTCTGATTCTAAATGGGATGGATGTTCTGATTGTAAATGGGATGGATGTTCTGATTCTAAATGGGATGGATGTTCTGATTGTAAATGGGATGGGTGTCCTGTTCTGATTCTAAATGGGATGGATGTTCTGATTGTAAATGGGATGGATGTTCTGATTCTAAATGGGATGGATGTCCTGATTCTAAATGGGATGGATGTCCTGTTTTGATTCTAAATGGGGTGGATGTCCTGTTTTGATTCTAAATGGGGTGGATGTCCTGTTTTGATTCTAAATGGGGTGGATGTTCTGTTCTGATTCTAAATGGGGTGGATGTTCTGTTCTGATTCTAAATGAGATGGATGTTCTGATTCTAATTGGGATTTATGTTCTGATTCTAGCATAGTTAGCATAGTGTATTTGCACACACCACAATAAAGACCAACAACACTATATAACTGCAGCTGTCACTGAGTGCAGTGTCCATGCGGAAACACGTGATTGGGTTAGGTTAAGGTCAGTGTCATGCGGAAACACGTAATTGGTTAAGGTCAGTGTCTATGTGGAAACACGTGATTGGGTTAGGTTAGTGTCCATGCGGAAACCAGTGCACTTAAAGAGGGCAGTGAATGGAGATGTGATTAAAGGTGTAGAAAATGTAATGCGTTAACTTTGACAGCCCTAATTGTAACACACATGTTCCAAACTTTCAAGACTCAACATATGCAAGAACATTCATATCGACCACACGGTGGCGCTATAACAGGCACATGTTTATCTCTTGATCTGTTTGACTCAGTGATGAAATTTGGCACACATGCTCAGAGATATGAGTCTAGCTAACCCACGCAATATCTTAGACACGTTTGGCCCGATTTTGGATGAATGATGCATCTTGCTATGGAGATACAGCATTTTAAAATCACACTGATTGGCCCAAGGGGGGGTGTGTTGCATCATTCATGGGGATGACTTGTTTACTGTGTCCTTGTTGGATATTAATGTTCCTGATGTTTAAATGTGGAAGATTTCCCTCTTTAGGCAGAGCAGTGTAATGTCCAGTTGAACCTGTGCTAACCCTGTGTTGTCTTCATCAGGGTGTCTGAACGACAGTGTGCGTCTCAGTGTGGTTTCGGCCCCAGTGGCGGTGTTGGGGTACAGTGGCCTGAAGACCCAGAGGAGAGACCGAGGGAGGGGAGGGCACCGGAGAGGAGGCCTACATCTACTACACAGTCTGACTGAGGGGGGTAGAGGACAGACAGACAACTCCAGCAAACTGAAGACAGAAAGTAGCAGACCCAGAATAGAGGGTAGGAGGAGCCTGAGGAAGGAGGCTCCAGATCCTGAGCAGCAGCAGAAGAGCAGCAGCAGGAGGAGAGAGGAGGACCAGGGAAGGGTGGAGAGGAGGAGGAGAGGAGAGAAGGAACAGGGAATGGAGGAGAGGACAGGAGAGGAGGACCATGGAACAGAGAAAAGCTCTCCAATCAAAGCCAAAACCAGACTGGGGTCAAAGGCCAGTGAGAAACCAGCCAGTAGGGTCAGTGATATGACTGATGCTAAACCAGCCAATAGAATGAGTGAAGCTAGGGTTAGGTTAACTAGGATCAAGGTTCATCATGTGACTGAGGCTAGGGTCAGGTTAACGAGGGTTAGGGTTACTGATCATGTGACTGAAGTGAAGGGAAGGAAGGTGAGGCTCAGCGGAACATACAGCCAATCTGATCCCAGAGACACCAATGTATCCATGACAACCAAACACAATAGTTGGTTGGCCAGTGGGCCTGGTGGCAGCCATCTTAAGAACTGGGGTAAGTTCAGAATCCCGAAGAGGAGCGAGAGGCCAGAGGAGCCATCAAACCCCAACCCCCCACAGCACAGACCTCTTAACCCCAACCCCCCACAGCGCAGACCTCCTAACCCCAACCCCCCACAGCGCAGACCTCCTAACCCAAACCCCCCACAGCGCAGACCTCCTAACCCCAACCCCCCACAGCGCAGGCCACTGCATAGTGAGCCGTCGTACCCCAGGAGACGACTCCGTACAGAGAGCGATGGGTACTCCTCTAACTCTGAAACTCCACCCAGTGGGCTGGACATGAAGGCATGTCTGAAGAGATGCCACGCCCACCAGCTGAGGGGTGGGGCCTATGGCTCTGACATCATCCACCAAGGGGTTCTAGCCTCCTGATGACATCATCCTGCTGAGATGCAACACTTGAAACAAACAGCACCATGTTTATAGAAAATGAAGCTAGCCCAAGGTTGCTTTTTATAATCAAATTTACAGAACTGATATTTATTTTATCATTTGTAAGGTTGTATATATTTTAAATTCTGTTATCAATAAAAAGTGAAGATTATTTTTCAGTGAATGTATTATGACATGCTCATAGCCTCAACAAAATCACACCTGACAACTGTTTTTTGTTGAAGCATAAGCCATGTATTTAATTTGTAGTTTGGAAATCACATTATAGCACTTGCAATTAAAGAATGGTCAAGCATTAATGATTAGTTGGAAATTTAACCTGAAACCATACAATGAGTCAGAATAATATTTCTAGAAACCCTTGAACCAACAGGGGCTGATGCTGTGGAGGTGTTGAACTAGACATTGTCAGGAAGGTAAGTGTTAGATGGTGGGATCGACGTTTAAAGGTAATTTCTGATTGAGTGGACAAATGCTGCCTCCACTGACCTTCAGCGATACGGTTTGAATAGAACTCCATGAGCAGGGCGGGTCTAAGGCAAAACGGCCCAGAGCTTACGACTGAAACCACTTCCCTTGTCTGTGACGATCTTTATTAGTGTTTGCACTAAGACAGGATAGGATGGCTGGGCTTGGAGAAAAATATTTTGTACCATTGATGGCTGCATCATTGTTATGCAAATGACCAGTTATGTCTTAAATAAATTCACTCTTGAAACACCTCAACCTGTCCAGGAAACACATTAAGGGATCTAGAATCAGCTGTCATTAAACAATGTGTAAATGTTCCAGACTTTTCTTCAGCAGATCGTGGACCACAAACTGGACAAAAAGTTAAAAATTAGAGTGTACTGAACTAACTTCAATAAAGTCCTCTTTATTCCGGTATTAAAGCCACAGGTACATATAGAGGTCAGCAGCGACGTGATGGAGTTTCAGCTCTGAACAGGTGGGCAGTACTTGCCTATAGTAAACGTAAGTCAAGACTTATCGACAGTGCCTTACGATATTACTTCAGATAAAAACAGTTTCAACCTGGTACTAACAATATTCCAGTATTTTCATTTTGGTCTTTCATATACACACACATATATATACACACACAAACACTATTGGGGAGAGGAATGATGAGACTAATGCTGTATCTGTCTGAGGTGCCATGTTGTCTCTGCCGTCTTTGTGCTTTCTACCACAGTGCAGACGAGTTACAGACAAACACAACAGGTACAAGCTGAGTGGAATCACCCGATTGGTTGAATGAGCTGTTGAGAAAATCCCTGATGAGAGAGACATACATACAGTGCTGTCAGTCATATTGAAAACATTATTATGGAGTTGGGTCATGTTCTGCTGCAGGTCAGCGTCTCCCAGTCTCTAGACCCGAACCTTCAGGCCTCTCTTGGAGCGTTTAGAGGCACCTGATCAGTCAGTCCGCTCCAGGTCAGGGGTCATCGTGCTCCTGGCAGCAGAGTTGTCCGGTGTGGAGCCAGGGCCGTAGCACCCCCTCCTGGTGGTTCTTGCAGAATGAGTTGGGGCACAGCTGGCAGAAGGCCTCAGATGGCTTCCCACACACGTCACAGTGGTGCCACGGGCAGTCCCAGCGCCCTGAAATATAAACAAAAATATAAAATGCAACATGTAGTGTTGTTTCATGAGCTGAAATATATAAAATAATCCCTGAAATGTTATATTCAAAAAGCTTATTTCTCCTTTGCCAAGATAATCCATCCACCTGACAGGTGTGGCATATCATGATCATTACACTTGTGCTGGGGACAATAAAAGGTCACAAATAGTGCTGAGGAGTATTTATGTCTGTAATAAAGCCATTTTGTGGGTAAAAACTGATTGGCTGGGCGGACCTTTCACCCAACTGGGTAGGTCTATGCCCACCCATGGCTGCTCTCCTGCCCAGTCATGGCTGCTCCCCTGCCCAGTCATGTGAAATCTATAGATTAGAGCCCAATGAATTTATTTCAACTGACTGATTTGCTTCTATGAACTGTAACTCAGTAAAATCTTTGAAATTGTTGGATTTATATTTTTGTTCAGCATATACACTACCGCTCAAAAGTTTGGGGTCACTTAGAAATGTCCTTGTTTTTTAAAATAATATTGATTGATCAGAAATACAGTGTAGACATTGTTAATGTTGTAAATGACTTGTAGCTGGAAACTGCAGATTTTTAATAGAATATGTACAGAGGCACATTAGCAACCATCACTCCTGTTTTCCAATGGCATGTTGTGTTAGCCTTTTAAAATGATAAACTTGAATTAGCTAATTGATCATAAGAAAACCCTTTTGCAATTATGTTAGCACAGCTGAAAACTGTTATCCTGATTAAAGATGCCAGAAACAAAAAACTTTCTTCTGAAACTCGTCAGTCTATTCTTGTTCTGAGAAAGGAAGGCTATTCCATGTGAGAAATTGCCAAGAAACTGAAGATCTTGTACAACGCCTGGCTTCTACTCCCTTCACAGAACGGCACAAACTCTAACCAGAATAGAAAGAGTGGGAGGCCCCGGTGCACAAATGAGCAGGACAAGTACATTAGTGTGTCTAATTTGAGAAACAGACACCTCAAGTCCTCAACTGGCAGCTTCGCAAAACACCAGTCGTCGCGTCAACAGTGAAGAGGCGACTCCGGGATTCTGTCCTTCTAGGCAGAGTTGCAAAGAAAAAGCCATATCTCAGACTGGCCTATAAAAAGAAAATATTAAGATGGGCAAAATAACACAGACACTGGACAGAGGAACTCTGCCTAGAAGTCCAGCATCCCAGAGTCGCCTCTTCACTGTTGACGTTGAGACTGGTGTTTTGTGGGTACTATTTAATGAAGCTGCCAGTTAAGGACTTGTGAGGCGTCTGTTTCTCAAACTAGACACAAATGTACTTGTCCTCTTGCTCATTTGTGCACCGGGGCCTCCCACTCTCTTTTCTGGTTAGAGACAGTTTGCGCTGTTCTGTGAAGGGAGTAGTACACCGCGTTTCTCATAACAAGAATAGTGACGAGTTTCAGATTAAAGTTATTTGTTTCTGCCCATTTTGAGCCTGTAATCAGACCCACAAATGCTGATGCTCCAAATACTCAAATTGTCTAAAGAAGGCCAGTTTTATTGCTTCTTTAAATCAGTACAGTTTTCAGCTGTGGTAACATAATTGCAAAAGGGTTTTCTAATGATCAATGGGCCTCTACGCATATGTAGATATTTAATTAAAAACAAATCTGCCGTTTCCAGCTACAATAGTCATTTACAACATCTACACTGTATTTCTGATCAATTTGTTATTTTAAATTGACAAAAAATTGTGCTTTTCTTTCAGAAACAAGGACATTTCTAAGTGACCAGTATTACAATCGGAAAGTATTCAGACCTTGACACTGTTACGTTACAGCCTTATTCTGAAATGGATGAAAAAACAGTTCCTCAATCTACTACACACAATGACATCACAATACCCCATAATGACATCACAATACCCCATAATGACAAAGCAAAAACAAGTAGACATTTTTTCAAATATATTAAAAATAAACTGAAATAAATATTCAGACCCTTTACTCAGTACTTTGTTGAAGTACCTTTGGCAGAGATTAGAGCCTGGACTCTTGATGCTACAAGCTTGGCACACCTGTATTTGAGGAGTTTCTCCCATTCTTCTCTGCAGATGCTCTGTCAGGTTGGATGGGGAGTGTTGGTGCACAGCTATTTTCAGGTCTCTCCAGAGATGTTCGATCGGGTTCAAGTCTGGGCTCTGACTGGGCCACTCAAGTTTATTCAGAGACTTGTCCCGAAGCCACTCCTGCATTGTTTTGGCTGTGTGCTTAGGGTTGTTGTCCTGTTGGTAGGTAAACCTTCTCTCTGGAGCAGGCTTTCATCAAGAATCTCTGTACTTTGTTCCGTTCATCTTTCCTTCAAATCCTGACTAGTCTCCCAGTCCATGCTACTGAAAACCATCCCCACAGCATGATGCTACCACCACCACCACCATGCTTCACCGTAGGGATGGTGCCAGGTTTCCTCCAGACGTGACGCTTGGCATTCAGGCCAAAGAGTTCAATCTTGGTTTCATCAGACCAGAGAATCTTGTTTCTGGTGGTCAGAGTCCTTTAGGTGTCAACACTTATTCTACAACGTAGAAAATAGTAAAAATACAGAAAAACCCTGGAATAAGTAGGTGTTCAAACTTTTGATTGGTACTGTACACAGTCCCAGCGCCCTGAAATATAATATACACATAACATTAGAATATCCATCTATCCAGAGTTAGAAGTTTGGGTCTACCGAAGGGTCTCTTGGTTCGATCCAGGCAGGAGAGGTGGAAGGCCTTGGTGCAGCTCTTCTTGTCACACAGAACCAGCTGCCCTCCGTCTCCACAGCGGAAACACTCGTCCTCAGACTCCTTCCCCTCGTTCCGCGTCCGACGCTTCTTCACTTTCTTCTTGGCTTTCTTCCCCTTGGGCTCCGCGGCCTGGAAACCGGAGGCCTGGACAGGACACAACAGTCAGAGGTCTGGACAGGACACAACAGTCAGAGGCCTGGACAGGACACAACAGTCAGTCAGTCAGAGGTCTGGACAGGACACAACAGTCAGTCAGTCAGAGGTCTGGACAGGACACAACAGTCAGTCAGTCAGAGGTCTGGACAGGACACAACAGTCAGTCAGTCAGAGGCCTGGACAGGACACAACAGTCAGTCAGTCAGAGGCCTGGACAGGACACAACAGTCAGAGGTCTGGACAGGACACAACAGTCAGTCAGTCAGTCAGAGGCCTGGACAGGACACAACAGTCAGTCAGTCAGAGGCCTGGACAGGACACAACAGTCAGTCAGTCAGAGGCCTGGACAGGACACAACAGTCAGTCAGTCAGAGGCCTGGACAGGACACAAGTCAGTCAGTCAGAGGCCTGGACAGGACACAAGTCAGTCAGTCAGTCAGAGGCCTGGACAGGACACAACAGTCAGTCAGTCAGAGGTCTGGACAGGACACAACAGCCAGTCAGTCAGAGGTCTGGACAGGAAACAACAGTCAGTCAGTCAGAGGCCTGGACAGGACACAACAGTCAGTCAGTCAGAGGCCTGGACAGGAAACAACAGTCAGTCAGTCAGAGGTCTGGACAGGACACAACAGTCAGTCAGTCAGAGGCCTGGACAGGACACAACAGTCAGTCAGACAGTCAGAGGTCTGGACAGGACACAACAGTCAGTCAGTCAGAGGTCTGGACAGGACACAACAGTCAGTCAGTCAGAGGCCTGGACAGGACACAACAGTCAGTCAGACAGTCAGAGGTCTGGACAGGACACAACAGTCAGAGGTCTGGACAGGAAACAACAGTCAGTCAGTCAGAGGCCTGGACAGGACACAACAGTCAATCAGTCAGAGGCCTGGACAGGACACAACAGTCCGTCAGTCAGAGGTCTGGACAGGACACAACAGTCAGAGGTCTGGACAGGAAACAACAGTCAGAGGTCTGGACAGGAAACAACAGTCAGTCAGTCAGAGGCCTGGACAGGACACAACAGTCTGTCAGTCAGAGGCCTGGACAGGACACAACAGTCTGTCAGTCAGAGGTCTGGACAGGACACAACAGTCTGTCAGTCAGAGGTCTGGACAGGACACAACAGCCAGTCAGTCAGAGGTCTGGACAGGAAACAACAGTCAGTCAGTCAGAGGCCTGGACACAACAGTCAGTCAGTCAGTCAGAGGTCTGGACAGGACACAACAGTCAGTCAGTCAGAGGTCTGGACAGGACACAACAGTCAGTCAGTCAGAGGCCTGGACAGGAAACAACAGTCAGTCAGTCAGAGGTCTGGACAGGAAACAACAGTCAGTCAGTCAGAGGCCTGGACACAACAGTCAGTCAGTCAGTCAGAGGTCTGGACAGGACACAACAGTCAGTCAGTCAGAGGTCTGGACAGGACACAACAGTCAGTCAGTCAGAGGCCTGGACAGGAAACAACAGTCAGTCAGTCAGAGGTCTGGACAGGACACAACAGTCAGTCAGTCAGAGGCCTGGACAGGACACAACAGTCAGTCAGTCAGACAGTCAGAGGCCTGGACAGGACACAACATTCAGTCAGTCAGAGGCCTGGACAGGACACAACAGTCAATCAGTCAGAGGCCTGGACAGGACACAACAGTCTGTCAGTCAGAGGTCTGGACAGGACACAACAGTCAGAGGTCTGGACAGGACACAACAGTCAGTCAGTCAGAGGCCTGGACAGGACACAACAGTCAGTCAGTCAGAGGCCTGGACAGGACACAACAGTCTGTCAGTCAGAGGCCTGGACAGGACACAACAGTCTGTCAGTCAGAGGTCTGGACAGGACACAACAGTCAGAGGTCTGGACAGGAAACAACAGTCAGTCAGTCAGAGGCCTGGACAGGACACAACAGTCAGTCAGTCAGAGGCCTGGACAGGACACAACAGTCAGTCAGTCAGTCAGAGGCCTGGACAGGACACAACAGTCTGTCAGTCAGAGGCCTGGACAGGACACAACAGTCTGTCAGTCAGAGGTCTGGACAGGACACAACAGTCTGTCAGTCAGAGGTCTGGACAGGACACAACAGCCAGTCAGTCAGAGGTCTGGACAGGAAACAACAGTCAGTCAGTCAGAGGCCTGGACACAACAGTCAGTCAGTCAGAGGTCTGGACAGGACACAACAGTCAGTCAGTCAGAGGTCTGGACAGGACACAACAGTCTGTCAGTCAGAGGCCTGGACAGGACACAACATTCAGTCAGTCAGAGGCCTGGACAGGACACAACAGTCTGTCAGTCAGAGGCCTGGACAGGACACAACAGTCTGTCAGTCAGAGGTCTGGACAGGACACAACAGAGGTCTGGACAGGAAACAACAGTCAGAGGTCTGGACAGGAAACAACAGTCAGTCAGTCAGAGGCCTGGACAGGACACAACAGTCTGTCAGTCAGAGGCCTGGACAGGACACAACAGTCTGTCAGTCAGAGGCCTGGACAGGACACAACAGTCTGTCAGTCAGAGGCCTGGACAGGACACAACAGTCTGTCAGTCAGAGGCCTGGACAGGACACAACAGTCTGTCAGTCAGAGGTCTGGACAGGACACAACAGTCAGAGGTATGTTAGATGGACCTCAAGAGTTCCATCTGTTCCACGGGGTCATCTTTCAGACTTAAAGGTGTTATAAAGTATGGATGTTCAAAATCTACTCGTCTTTTCTGTATGTACCAAGAGAAGCCAACTCACCTTGGGCCGGTCTCCAAGGAAACCACTACAGTTGGGAGCCCCACAGCGACACACAGTCTTCTCGTTACCAAGGCAATCCAGGTTGTAGTTGAAGGTGAGCTCTGTCCCTGTATACCACAACACAATAGAATATTACTACAACTAACCCTGACATTGTGTCAATAAACCAAACCAACAAGACAACAGCATTAGACGTCTCTAACCACACAAGTCATTGAGTAAAGTATATTACAATAATGACCTAACCAAGGAGATGGTTGATTCTCACCAGCAGGGATGTCACAGACAGCGAAGAGCCCAACCCTGGTATCTCCGTTCACCGTCCATTTCTGCGTCTCACAGTTGGGCTGGCAGCTGTGGTTCATGAAGCGGGAGTAGTTCCCTTTAGGGCCGGCGTCTATAATCCGATCCTGGAAACACAGGTCAGGCTGGTGAAGAGGTATGCAGTAAAATATGAAGATTGATACAGCTGTAGATGTGTAGTATTGAAGTAGAGCTACAGATGTGTAGTATTGAAGTAGAGCTACAGGTGTGTAGTATTGAAGTAGAGCTACAGATGTGTAGTATTAAAGTAGAGCTACAGCTACAGATGTGTAGTATTAAAGTAGAGCTACAGCTACAGATGTGTAGTATTGAAGTAGCGCTACAGTGTAGTATTAAAGTAGAGCTACAGCTACAGATGTGTAGTATTAAAGTAGAGCTACAGCAACAGATGTGTAGTATTGAAGTAGAGCTACAGCAACAGATGTGTAGTATTGAAGTAGAGCTACAGATGTCTAGTATTAAAGTAGACTTACAGCTACAGATGTGTAGTATTGAAGTATAGCTACAGATGTGTAGTATTGAAGTAGAGGAACTGATGTGTAGTATTGAAGTAGAGCTACACCTATAGATGTGTAGTATTGAAGTAGAGCTACAGATGTGTAGTATTGAAGTAGAGCTACAGCTACAGATGTGTAGTATTGAAGTAGAGCTACAGATGTGTAGTATTAAAGTAGAGCTACAGCTACAGATGTGTAGTATTGAAGTAGAGCTACAGCTACATATGTGTAGTATTGAAGTAGAGCTACAGTGTAGTATTGAAGTAGAGCTACAGCTACAGATGTGTAGTATTGAAGTAAAGCTACAGCTATAGATGTGTAGTATTGAAGTAGAGCTACAGATGTGTAGTATTGAAGTAGAGCTACAGTTACAGATGTGTAGTATTAAAGTAGAGCTACAGATGTGTAGTATTGAAGTAGAGCTAGTTACATATGTGTAGTAGAGCTAGTTAGATGTGTAGTATTGAAGTAGAGCTACAGCTACAGATGTGTAGTATTGAAGTAGAGCTAGTTACAGATGTGTAGTAGAGCTAGTTACAGATGTGTAGTATTGAAGTAGAGCTACAGCTATAGATGTGTAGTATTGAAGTAGAGCTACAGCTATAGATGTGTAGTATTGAAGTAGAGCTACAGCTACAGATGTGTAGTATTGAAGTAGAGCTACAGCTATAGATGTGTAGTATTGAAGTAGAGCTACAGCTATAGATGTGTAGTATTGAAGTAGAGCTACAGCTATAGATGTCTAGTATTGACTTAGAGCTACAGTTATAGCTACAGTGCCTTGCGAAAGTATTCGGACCCCTTGAACTTTGCGACCTTTTGCCACATTTCAGGCTTCAAACATATAAAACTGTATTTTTTTGTGAAGAATCAACAACAAGTGGGACACAATCATGAAGTGGAACGACATTTATTGGATATTTCAAACAAATCAAAAACGGAAAAATTGGGCGTGCAAAATTATTCAGCCCCTTTACTTTCAGTGCAGCAAACTCTCTCCAGAAGTTCAGTGAGGATCTCTGAATGATCCAATGTTGACCTAAATGACTAATGATGATAAATACAATCCACCTGTGTGTAATCAAGTCTCCGTATAAATGCACCTGCACTGTGATAGTCTCAGAAGTCCGTTAAAAGCGCAGAGAGCATCATGAAGAACAAGGAACACACCAGGCAGGTCCGAGATACTGTTGTGAAGAAGTTTAAAGCCGGATTTGGATACAAAAAGATTTCCCAAGCTTTAAACATCCCAAGGAGCACTGTGCAAGCGATAATATTGAAATGGAAGGAGTATCAGACCACTGCAAATCTACCAAGACCTGGCCGTCCCTCTAAACTTTCAGCTCATACAAGGAGAAGACTGATCAGAGATGCAGCCAAGAGGCCCATGATCACTCACTGAACTGCAGAGATCTACAGCTGAGGTGGGAGACTCTGTCCATAGGACAACAATCAGTCGTATATTGCACAAATCTGGCCTTTATGGAAGAGTGGCAAGAAGAAAGCCATTTCTTAAAGATATCCATAAAAAGTGCTGTTTAAAGTTTGCCACAAGCCACCTGGGAGACACACCAAACATGTGGAAGAAGGTGCTCTGGTCAGATGAAACCAAAATTGAACTTTTTGGCAACAATGCAAAAAGTTATGTTTGGCGTAAAAGCAACACAGCTCATCACCCTGAACACACCATCCCCACTGTCAAACATGGTGGTGGCAGCATCATGGTTTGGGCGTGCTTTTCTTCAGCAGGGACAGGGAAGATGGTTAAAATTGATGGGAAGATGGATGGAGCCAAATACAGGACCATTCTGGAAGAAAACCTCATGGAGTCTGCAAAAGACCTGAGACTGGGACGGAGATTTGTCTTCCAACAAGACAATGATCCAAAACATAAAGCAAAATCTACAATGGAATGGTTCAAAAATAAACATATCCAGGTGGTAGAATGGCCAAGTCAAAGTCCAGACCTGAATCCAACCCAGAATCTGTGGAAAGAACTGAAAACTGCTGTTCACAAATGCTCTCCATCCAACCTCACTGAGCTCGAGCTGTTTTGCAAGGAGGAATGGGAAAAAATGTCAGTCTCTCGATGTGCAAAACTGATAGAGACATACCCCAAGCGACTTACAGCTGTAATCGCAGCAAAAGGTGGCGCTACAAAGTATTAACTTAAGGGGGCTGAATAATTTTGCACGCCCAATTTTTCAGTTTTTGATTTGTTAAAAAAGTTTGAAATATCCAATAAATGTCGTTCCACTTCATGATTGTGTCCCACTTGTTGTTGATTCTTCACAAAAAAAAACAGTTTTATATCTTTATGTTTGAAGCCTGAAATGTGGCAAAAGGTTGCAAAGTTCAAGGGGGCCGAATACTTTCGCAAGGCACTGTATATAGTATGTAGTATTGTTTTCTGTAATGTCACAGAGATCTTGAGTGTAACATCCCCAAAGCAATACTGTTCCTCTGGCTCTGGCAGTCAAAGACACGGCCACAGACAGGCAGGTCCTCCAATGCTGGAGCAGACAGCGCTTCTCTGTCCTGGCAACCCAATGGTGGAACGCTGACGCTAGGACAGCAGTCCCTGCCCATCTTCCGAAAACATCAGAAACCCAACCTCTTCAATAAGTATTTTAAATAATCCCACAGCACCACCCACAAATCCCCCCTCCCCCTTTACTAGCTCTGATACCCTGATATATATTTTTCATTAATAAAGTAGCCGTCTATGATGTGGCTGTCCCACCTAGCTATTTTAAGATGAATGCAGTAACAGTAAATCGCTCTGGATTAGAGCATCCGCTAAATGACAAAAATATAAATGTACTACACCAGGGAGGATAATGTACTACACCAGGGAGGATAATGTACTACATCAGGGAGGATAGTGTACTACATCAGGGAGGATAGTGTACTACACCAGGGAGGAGTGTACTACACCAGGGAGGACACCAGGGAGGATAGTGTACTACACCAGGGAGGATAGTGTACTACACCAGGGAGGATAGTGTACTACACCAGGGAGGATAGTGTACTACACCAGGGAGGATAGTGTACTACACCAGGGAGGATAGTGTACTACACCAGGGAGGATAGTGTACTACACCAGGGAGGATAATGTACTACACCAGGGAGGATAGTGTACTACACCAGGGAGGATAGTGTACTACACCAGGGAGGATAATGTACTACACCAGGGAGGATAGTGTACTACACCAGGGAGGATAGTGTACTACACCAGGGAGGATAGTGTACTACACCAGGGAGGATAGTGTACTACACCAGGGAGGATAGTGTACTACACCAGGGAGGATAGTGTACTACACCAGGGAGGATAGTGTACTACACCAGGGAGGATAGTGTACTACACCAGGGAGGATAGTGTACTACACCAGGGAGGATAGTGTACTACACCAGGGAGGATAATGTACTACACCAGGGAGGATAGTGTACTACACCAGGGAGGATAGTGTACTACACCAGGGAGGATAATGTACTACACCAGGGAGGATAGTGTACTACACCAGGGAGGATAGTGTACTACACCAGGGAGGATAGTGTACTACACCAGGGAGGATAGTGTACTACACCAGGGAGGATAGTGTACTACACCAGGGAGGATAGTGTACTACACCAGGGAGGATAGTGTACTACACCAGGGAGGATAGTGTACTACACCAGGGAGGATAGTGTACTACACCAGGGAGGATAGTGTACTACACCAGGGAGGATAATGTACTACACCAGGGAGGATAATGTACTACACCAGGGAGGATAGTGTACTACACCAGGGAGGATAATGTACTACACCAGGGAGGATACCTTGTCGATGGTGAGCATGTAGAAATGAGTGATGTCATTCTCCTGGTAGTACTTGATCCTGGAGCGACATTCCTCTTCATCAATCAGCTCTCCGATGTACTCATTCACAAACTCACCCTGCGGAGAAGTATTCACCAATCAGATCACAGATATACCTTCACCAAATCAGATTACAGATTACAGATTTCCTTGTTGCCCACCAACGAACTATCATGGGCCAAATGTCCTCGTACCAGTAACCCCTGTATGTAGCCAGTGTTATTTTATTACTTTAGTTTTTAGTAAATATTTTCTTAACTATTTCTTGAACTGCATTGTTGGTTATAGGCTTGTAAGTAAGCATTTCACAATAAGATCTACACCGGTTGTATTCGGCACGTGACAGCTTTGATTGTCATCTTTTAAAAACTCCAATGTAATAGAGCCTCTCCTCACCTTTTGTATAATAATATAAATATCAATAATATATTTAAGAAATAATACAAGTGTTATGACATGGTCATAGCCACGAGACGAAACGATATTAAGGTATAGCGTTACGTTACAGCCTTGTTCTAAAATGGATTAAATAAAATAAAAAAATCGAAATTGTCACACAATACCCAATAATGACAAAGCGAAAAGGTATATATTTTAGCAAATGTATATATATATATATATATATATACACAGTGCCTTGCGAAAGTATTCGGCCCCCTTGAACTTTGCGACCTTTTGCCACATTTCAGGCTTCAAACAAAGATATAAAACTGTATTTTTTTGTGAACAATCAACAACAAGTGGGACACAATCATGAAGTGGAACGACATTTATTGGATATTTCAAACTTTTTTAACAAATCAAAAACTGAAAAATTGGGCGTGCAAAATTATTCAGCCCCTTTACTTTCAGTGCAGCAAACTCTCCAGAAGTTCAGTGAGGATCTCTGAATGATCCAATGTTGACCTAAATGACTAATGATGATAAATACAATCCACCTGTGTGTAATCAAGTCTCCGTATAAATGCACCTGCACTGTGATAGTCTCAGAAGTCCGTTAAAAGCGCAGAGAGCATCATGAAGAACAAGGAACACACCAGGCAGGTCCGAGATACTGTTGTGAAGAAGTTTAAAGCCGGATTTGGATACAAAAAGATTTCCCAAGCTTTAAACATCCCAAGGAGCACTGTGCAAGCGATAATATTGAAATGGAAGGAGTATCAGACCACTGCAAATCTACCAAGACCTGGCCGTCCCTCTAAACTTTCAGCTCATACAAGGAGAAGACTGATCAGAGATGCAGCCAAGAGGCCCATGATCACTCTGGATGAACTGCAGAGATCTACAGCTGAGGTGGGAGACTCTGTCCATAGGACAACAATCAGTCGTATATTGCACAAATTTGGCCTTTATGGAAGAGTGGCAAGAAGAAAGCCATTTCTTAAAGATATCCATAAAAAGTGTTGTTTAAATGTTTGCCACAAGCCACCTGGGAGACACACCAAACATGTGGAAGAAGGTGCTCTGGTCAGATGAAACCAAAATTGAACTTTTTGGCAACAATGCAAAACGTTATGTTTGGCGTAAAAGCAACACAGCTCATCACCCTGAACACACCATCCCCACTGTCAAACATGGTGGTGGCAGCATCATGGTTTGGGCCTGCTTTTCTTCAGCAGGGACAGGGAAGATGGTTAAAATTGATGGGAAGATGGATGGAGCCAAATACAGGACCATTCTGGAAGAAAACCCGATGGAGTCTGCAAAAGACCTGAGACTGGGACGGAGATTTGTCTTCCAACAAGACAATGATCCAAAACATAAAGCAAAATCTACAATGGAATGGTTCAAAAATAAACATATCCAGGTGTTAGAATGGCCAAGTCAAAGTCCAGACCTGAATCCAATCCAGAATCTGTGGAAAGAACTGAAAACTGCTGTTCACAAATGCTCTCCATCCAACCTCACTGAGCTCGAGCTGTTTTGCAAGGAGGAATGGGAAAATTTCAGTCTCTCGATGTGCAAAACTGATAGAGACATACCCCAAGCGACTTACAGCTGTAATCGCAGCAAAAGGTGGCGCTACAAAGTATTAACTTAAGGGGGCTGAATAATTTTGCACGCCCAATCTTTCAGTTTTTGATTTGTTAAAAAAGTTTGAAATATCCAATAAATGTCGTTCCACTTCATGATAGTGTCCCACTTGTTGTTGATTCTTCACAAAAAAATACAGTTTTATATCTTTATGTTTGAAGCCTGAAATGTGGCAAAAGGTCGCAAAGTTCAAGGGGGCCGAATACTTTTGCAAGGCACTGTATATACAGTGGGGCAAAAAAGTATTTAGTCAGCCACCAATTGTGCAAGTTCTCCCACTTAAAAAAGATGAGGGAGGCCTGTAATTTTCATCATAGGCACACTTCACCTATGACAGACAAAATGAGGGAAAAAAAATCCAGAAAATCACATTGTAGGATTTTTAATGTTTATTTGCAAATTATGGTGGAAAATAAGTATTTGGTCACCTACAAACAAGAAAGATTTCTGGCTCTCACAGACCTGTAACTTCTTCTTTAAGAGGCTCCTCTGTCCTCCACTCGTTACCTGTATTAATGGCACCTGTTTGAACTTGTTATCAGTATAAAAGACACCTGTCCACAACCTCAAACAGTCACACTCCAAACTCCACTATGGCCAAGACCAAAGAGCTTTCAAAGGACACCAGAAACAAAATTGTAGACCTGCACCAGGCTGGGAAGACTGAATCTGCAATAGGTAAGCAGCTTGGTTTGAAGAAATCAACTGTGGGAGCAATTATTAGGAAATGGAAGACATACAAGACCACTGATAATCTCCCCTGATCTGGGGCTACACGCAAGATCTCACCCCGTGGGGTCAAAATTATCACAAGAACGGTGAGCAAGAATCCCAGAACCACACGGGGGGACCTAGTGAATGACCTGCAGCGAGCTGGGACCAAAGTAACAAAGCCTACCATCAATAACACACTACGCCGCCTGGGACTCAAATCCTGCAGTGCCAGATGTGTCCCCCTGCTTAAGCCAGTACATGTCCAGGCCCGTCTGAAGTTTGCTAGAGAGCATTTGGATGATCCAGAAGAAGATTGGAAGAATGTCATATGGTCAGATGAAACCAAAATATAACTTTTTGGTAAAAACTCAACTCGTTGTGATTGGAGGACAAAGAAGGCTGAGTTGCATCCAAAGAACACCATACCTACTGTGAAGCATGGGGGTGGAAACATCATGCTTTGGGGCTGTTTTTCTGCAAAGGGACCAGGACGACTGATCCGTGTAAAGGAAAGAATGAATGGGGCCATGTATCGTGAGATTTTGAGTGAAAACCTCCTTCCATCAGCAAGGGCATTGAAGATGAAACGTGGCTGGGTCTTTCAGCATGACAATGATCCCAAACACACCGCCCGGGCAACGAAGGAGTGACTTCGTAAGAAGCATTTCAAGGTCCTGGAGTGGCCTAGCCAATCTCCAGATCTCAACCCCATAGAACATCTTTGGAGGGAGTTGAAAGTCCGTGTTGCCCAGCAACAGCCCCAAAACATCACTGCTCTAGAGGAGATCTGCATGGAGGAATAGGCCAAAATACCTGCAACAGTGTGTGAAAACCTTGTGAAGACTTACAGAAAACGTTTGACCTCTGTCATTGCCAACAAAGGGTATATAACAAAGTATTGAGATAAACTTTTGTTATTGACCAAATACTTATTTTCCACAATAATTTGCAAATAAATTCATTAAAAATCCTAGAATGGGATTTTCTGGATTTTCTTTTCTAATTTTGTCTGTCATAGTTGAAGTGTACCTATGATGAAAATTACAGGCCTCTTTCATCTTTTTAAGTGGGAGAACTTGCACAATTGGTGGCTGACTAAATACTTTTTTGCCCCACTGTATTTTTAAACGGAAATACATTATTTACATAAGTATTCAGACCTTTTGCTATGAGAGTTGAAATAGAGCTCAGCTGCATCCTGTTTCCATTGATCATCCTTGAGATGTTTCGACAACTTGGAGTCCACCTGTGGTCAATTCAATTGATTGGACATGATTTGGAAAGGAACACACCTGTCTATATAAGGTCCCAGTTGACATATAAGGTCCCAGTTGACAGTGCATGTCAGAGCAAAAACCAAGCCATGAGGTCGAAGTAATTGTCCGTAGAGCTCCGAGACAGGATTGTGTCGAGGCACAGATCTGGGGAAGGGTATCAATACATTTCTGCAGCGTTGAAGTTCCAAGAACCCCGTGGCCTCCATCATTCTTAAATGGAAGAAGTTTGGAACCACCAAGACTCTTCCTAGAGCTGGCCACCCGGCCAAACTGAGCAATTGGGGGAGAAGGGCATTAGTCATGGAGGTGACCAAGAACCCGATGGTCACTGACACCCGAGCTCCTATGTGGAGATGGGAGAACCTTCCAGAACCATCTCTGCAGCACTTCACCAATCAGGCCTTAATGGTAGAGTGGCCAGACGGAAGCAACTCCTCAGTTAAAGGCACGACAGTCCACTTGGAGTTTGCCAAAAAGGCACCTAAACGACATAGACCATGAGAAACAAGATTCTCTGGTCTGATGAAACCAAGAGTTTACTCTCTGGCCTGAATGCCAAGCGTCACCTCTGGGGGAAAACTGGGACCATCCCTATGGTGAAGAATGGTGGTGGCAGCATTATGCTGTGGGGATGTTTTTCAGTGGCAGGGACTGGGAGACTAGTCAGGATCAAGGGAAAGATGAACCGAGCAAAGTACAAAGATCCTTGATGGCAACCTGCTCCAGAGCGGTCAGGACCTCAGATTGGTGCAAAGGTTCACCTTCCAACAGGACAATGACCCTAAGCACACAGCAAAGACAACGCAGGAGTGGCTTCAGGACAAATCTCAGAATGTCCTCGAGTGGCCCAGCCAGAGCCTGGACTCAAACATCTCTGGAGAGACCTGAAAATAGCTGTGCAGCGACGCTCCCCATCTAACCTGACAGAGCTTGAGAGGAAACTCCCCAAATACATGTGTGCCAAGCTTGTAGCATCATACCCAAGAAGACTCGAGGCTGTAATCGCTGCCAAAGGTGCTTCAACAAAGTTCTGGATAAAGGGTCTGAATTCTTGGTAAATTGGATATTTTTAATACATTTGAAAAATTCTAAAAATGCTATTTTGCTTTGTCATTATGTAGTATCGTGTGTAGATTTATGAGGGAAAAAAACAAATTAATACATTTCAGAATAAGGCTGTAAAAGTAACAAAATGTAGAGTCAAGGGGTCTGAATACTTTCCAAATGCACTGTATATATAATAAATATACCTTCTTAATATCCCGTAGTGCCACCAGGCCCCAGCCCTTGCCAGCAGTCTTGATGATCTTAGTCTCTGGGTAGTGTCTCTTAGTGAAGTCCCGGTTGCAGCATCGCTCTGCATTGGGACAGACCTGAGGGTGGCACTCGTACATCAACATCCTGTTCAGGCATTCTGACTCAAACCCACATGGCTTCTCGTCCGTGGGCTTACAGTTACACTTGGGAATCTCCGACACGTCGGCTGTGTAGACCTGCACCCGGCCACATGGCTTGTTGATCTGCAGAACACACACACAAAGGGGAGAACAACTATTACATACATGGAATATATCAAAACTGGACTGGGTTGAACTGAGTTTGATGGACTGGGTTAGACAGTTTCACAACAGAATTAAGAGTATCGTTAAAGGGTTAGGGTTATAGAGTTCAGACCTTGATGTATTTGTACGGAGGTGGTTTCCTGTTGTTCTCCTGCGCCTCCTTGGCCTCCCGTTCCATCTTGATCTCCTTGAAGCGAGTCTCCGCATCCAACAGCGCTGGAGAGAGATTATATTGTTATATTCTGTGGTCTTACAGTTATACTATAACCAATATATTTTATAACATGTAATTATAAACTCAGCAAAAAAAGCAACATCCATTTTCAGGACCCTGTCTTTCAAAGATAATTAGTAAAAATCATAATAACTTCACAGATCTTCATTGTAAAGGGTTTAAACACTGTTTCCCATGCTTGTTCAATGAACCATAAACAATTAATGAACATGCACCTGTGGAACAGCTTACAGACGGTGGACAATTAAGGTCACAGTTATGAAAACTTAGGACACTAAAGAGGCCTTTCTACTACTGACTCTGAAAAACACCAAAAGAAAGATGCCCAGAGACCCTTATCTGCGTGAACGTGCCTTAGGCAAGGAGGCCTGAGGACTGCAGATGTGGCCAGGGCAATAAATTGCAACGTCCGTACTGTGAGACGCCTAAGACAGCGCTACAGGAAGACAGGACGGACAGCTGATTGTCCCCGCAGTGGCAGACCACGTGTAACACCTACACAGGATCGGTACATCACACTTGCGAGACAGGTACAGGCTGGCAACAACTGCCCAAGTTACACCAGGAACGCACAATCCCTCCATCAGTGCTCAGCCTGTCCTCAATAGGCTGAGAGAGGCTGGACTGAGGGCTTATAGGCCTGTTGTAATATTTTCTGGACAACTTTTGTTCTTTTTTTTCCAATCAAGCTGCCCACTCAAGAAAAAGCTTCAAACTGTTACCAGTGCCTGCGTTCAGGTTATCAAATCAAATTTTATTTGTCACATACACATGGTTAGCAGATGTTAATGCGAGTGTAGCGAAATGCTTGTGCTTCTAGTTCCGACAATGCAGTAATAACCAACGAGTAATCTAGCTAACAATTCCAAAACTACTACCTTATACACACAAGTGTAAAGGGATAAAGAATATGTACATAAAGATATATGAATGAGTGATGGTACAGAGCGGCATAGGCAAGATGCAGTAGATGGTATCGAGTACAGTATATACATATGAGATGAGTATGTAAACAAAGTGGCATAGTTTAAAGTGGCTAGTGATACATGTATTACATAAAGATGCAGTAGATGATATAGAGTACAGTATATACGTATACATATGAGATAAATAATGTAAGGTATGTAAACATTATATTAAGTAGCATTGTTTAAAGTGGCTAGTGATATATTTTACATCAATTCCCATCAATTCCCATTATTAAAGTGGCTGGAGTTGAGTCAGTGTGTTGGCAGCAGCCACTCAATGTTAGTGGTGGCTGTTTAACAGTCTGATGGCCTTGAGATAGAAGCTGTTTTTCAGTCTCTCGATCCCAGCTTTGATGCACCTGTACTGACCTCACCTTCTGGATGATAGCGGGGTGAACAGGCAGTGGCTCGGGTGGTTGTTGTCCTTGATGATCTTTATGGCCTTCTGTGACATCGGGTGGTGTAGGTGTCCTGGAAGTAGTTTGTAGCCCGGTGATGCGTTGTGCTGACCTCACTACCCTCTGGAGAGCCTTACGGTTGTGGGCGGAGCAGTTGCCGTACCAGGCGGTGATACAGCCCGGCAGGATGCTCTCGATTGTGCATCTGTAGAAGTTTGTGAGTGCTTTTGGTGACAAGCCGAATTTCTTCAGCCTCCTGAGGTTGAAGAGACGATGCTGTCTGTGTGGGTGGACCAATTCAGTTTGTCTGTGATGTGTACGCCGAGGAACTTAAAACTTACTACCCTCTCCACTACTGTTCCATCGATGTGGATAGGGGGGTGTTCCCTCTGCTGTTTCCTGAAGTCCACAATCATCTTACTTTTGTTGACGTTGAGTGTGAGGTTATTTTCCTGACACCACACTCCGAGGGCCCTCACCTCCTCCCTGTAGGCCGTCTCGTCGTTGTTGGTAATCAAGCCTACTACTGTTGTGTCGTCCGCAAACTTGATGATTGAGTTGGAGGCGTGCGTGGCCACGCAGTCGTGGGTGAACAGGGAGTACAGGAGAGGGCTCAGAACGCACCCTTGTGGGGCCCCAGTGTTGAGGATCAGCGGGGTGGAGATGTTACCTACCCTCACCACCTGGGGGCGGCCCGTCAGGAAGTCCAGTACCCAGTTGCACAGGGTCTCGAGCTTGATGACGAGTTTGGAGGGTACTATGGTGTTAAATGCTGAGCTGTAGTCGAAGAACAGCATTCTCACATAGGTATTCCTCTTGTCCAGATGGGTTAGGGCAGTGTGCAGTGTGGTTGAGATTGCATCGTCTGTGGACCTATTTGGGCGGTAAGCAAATTGGAGTGGGTCTAGAGTGTCAGGTAGGGTGGAAGTGATATGGTCCTTGACTAGTCTCTCAAAGCACTTAATGATGACGGAAGTGAGTGCTACGGGGCGGTAGTCGTTTAGCTCAGTTACCTGAGCTTTCTTGGGAACAGGAACAATGGTGGCCCTCTTGAAGCATGTGGGAACAGCAGACTTGGATAGGGATTGATTGAATATGTCCGTAAACACACCAGCCATGCTCTGAGGGCGCGGCTGGGGATGCCGTCTGGGCCTGCAGCCTTGCGAGGGTTAACACGTTTAAATGTTTTACTCACCTCGACTGCAGTGAAGGAGAGTCCGCATGTTTTGGTTGCGGGCCGTGTCAGTGGCACTGTATTGTCCTCAAAACGGGCAAAAAAGTTATTTAGTCTGCCTGGGAGCAAGACATCCTGGTCCGTGACTGGGCTGGTTTTCTTTTTGTAATCCGTGATTGACTGTAGACCCTGCCACATACCTCTTGTGTCTGAGCCGTTGAATTGCGATTCTACTTTGTCTCTATACTGACGCTTAGCTTGTTTGATTGCCTTGCGGAGGGAATAGTTACACTGTTGTATCCGGTCATGTTTCCGGTCACCTTGCCCTGATTAAAAGCAGTGGTTCGTGCTTTCAGTTTCACGCAAATGCTGCCATCAATCCACGGTTTCTGGTTTGGGAATGTTTTAATCGTTGCTATGGGAACAACATCTTCAACGCATGTTCTAATGAACTCGCTCACCGAATCAGCGTATTCGTCAATGTTGTTGTTTGACGCCATACGAAACATATCCCAGTCCACGTGATAGAAGCAGTCTTGGAGCGTGGAATCAGATTGGTCGGACCAGCGTTGAACAGACCTCAGCGCGGGAGCTTCTTGTTTTAGCTTCTGTCTGTAGGCAGGGAGCAACCAAATGGAGTCGTGGTCAGCTTTTCCGAAAGGAGAGCGGGGGAGGGCCTTATATGCGCCGCGGAAGTTAGAATAGCAATGATCCAAGGTTTTGCCAGCCCTGGTTGCACAATCGATATGCTAATACAATTTAGGGAGTCTTGCTTTCAGATTGGCCTTGTTAAAATCATCAGCTACAATGAATGCAGCCTCAGGATATGTGGATTCCAGTTTGCAAAGAGTCAAATAAAGTTTGTTCAGAGCCATCGATGTGTCTGCTTGGGGGGGAATATATACGGCTGTGATTATAATCGAAGAGAATTCCCTTGGTAGATAATGCGGTCGACATTTGAATGTGAGGAATTCTAAATCAGGTGAACAGAAGGACTTGAGTTCCTGTATGTTGTTGTGACCACACCACGTCTCGTTAACCATAAAGCATACGCCCCCGCCCCTCTTCTTACCAGAAAGATGTTTGTTTCGGTCGGCGCGATGCGTGGAGAAACCAGCTGGCTGCACCGACTCCGATAGCGTCTCTCGAGTGAGCCATGTTTCCGTGAAGCAAAGAACGTTACAGTCTCGGATGTCCCTCTGGAATGCTACCCTTGCTCGGATTTCATCAACCTTGTTGTCAAGAGACTGGACATTGGCGAGAAGTATGCTAGGGAGTGGTGCTCGATGTGCCCGTCTCCGGAGTCTGACCAGAAGACCGCTTCGTTTCCCTCTTTTACGAAGTCGTTTTTTTGGGTCGCCGGCTGGGATCCATTCCGTTGTCCTGGGTGAAAGGCAGAACACAGGATCCGCTTCGCGAAAGTCATATTCTTGGTCGTGAGTTGACGCTGCTCTTATATTCAGTAGTTCTTCTCGACTGTATGTAATGAAACCTAAGATGACCTGGGGTACCAATGTAAGAAATAACGTAAAAAAACAAAAAACTGCAT